>NC_142954.1:7945589-7950589 GCF_046866305.1 Octopus bimaculoides
TAGTTAATTAATTATTTTAAATGTTTTCGTTCTTATTTGTTAACCTCTTCCTATCTGAGCGTGCTGAAACCTGTTAATTGACTCACCCGTTCTTTTATTGTCACTAATTCTGTCATTCCATAATTAAACAACATAATTTCTATTGCTTTCTCTCTTTCTTTCTTTTTTTTTTTTACCGATCTTTCTGTCAACCTATCTGTCTGTCTAACTGAAGGACTGTCTGCCTGTCTGCTTGTCTGCCTTCCCCTGAGCCTGCTTGCATGCTTGTCTGTCTGCCTTGCGTCCGTCTATCTATCTATCTATCTATCTATCTATCTATCTATCTATCTATCTATCTATCTATCTATCTATCTATCTATCTATCTATCTATCGGATCGTCGAGATCGTATCTAGATAGAGTTCTATGTAGGACAGCGGATAGAGATAGTGTAGGATGTCCACAATTTAAAATAGTCAGCTACACAGATCACAAGTTTGTGACGTGTACGCTCGACTTAGATAAGACACAGGCAGGGTCCCGGTTACTGGAAACTGAACGCTTCGCTCTTAGCGCGGCAGGTTTACAGGAACCGGATTAGCGAATTAATTAAGAGGGCGTTAACAGGAGCCATCGTTAACAACCGCTGGTGGTTTGCCCTGAAAATGGCAATCAAATCGGAATCTATTAGGTTTAGTAAAGAACTAGCGATAGATCGAAATAGAGTAGAGGGAGACTTAGTTAAGAAACTAGAAGAGGCACTTACAACTGGCAGCGCAACCAACGTTTTGGCTACGAGGATGGCCCTCGACCAACACCTCAACGCCAAACACGAAGGTTGCGTCGTCAGAGCTAAAATGCGTGCCTTAAGGAACGAAGGGATCGAAGCTGCGCGAGAAGCCCGGGTGGCGGAGGCGCAACGCGGTAACAGAGCCACCATTCGGTCTCTAATCGATGAACAGGGATGTAGTCTGCTCGAACCCGAAAGGATGTGTGGGGCCTTTCAACAGCACTTTGCTCGACTGTTCGGTGCGAGCGGTGAGTCGGAACGCAGGATGGACTTCACTGCCTACCTGACCGGCCTGCCGAGGCTCTCGGCGGGAGAGGCAGAGTGTTGTGAGGGTCCCATCACAGCTGCTGAAGTAAGGGATGCTATGGCGGGCTGCGCGAGGGATAAGTCACCTGGATTGGATGGTCTACCCTACGAGCTGTATTGTCAAATGCCAGACTTGTTTGGCGACCTCTTGGCATCAGTCTATTGCAACTGGCAACAAAACGGGAGAATTCCCGGTTTCGTGAGCCGAGGTGCAGTGACATTGCTGAAGAAAGACCCAAACAAGGGGAATTTTATAGATAATTTCAGGCCCATCACTCTGCTCAACGCAGATTTGAAAATTTTGGCCAAAGTAATAGCCGAGAGGTTGGCGCTTGTCATCGATAAACTGGTCGACAGGGCGCAAACATGCGCCGTGCCGGGCAGAAGTATCCATGACAACCTCCACCTCATGCGCTACATCATGGACAGGGTAGTTAAGGATCCTGGCATGGGTGGGGCGCTGATCAATTTAGATCAATCTAAAGCCTTCGATAGGGTCGACCATCGATACCTAGCGGCCGTCCTCAGGGCAGCTGGCTTTGGTCCCGTCTTCCGCGGTTGGATCGCTGCCTTGTATAGCGGCATCCGATCGGTAATACGGGTAAACGGTCACCTGTCAAAACCGTTCGACATCACGCGTTCGGTCCGTCAGGGATGTCCCTTGTCGGCGCTTCTGTATGTATTGACGATCGAACCACTACTGCGGAAGCTGGCGACACTGAGGGGTATCCCACGAGAGCTGGGTTGCGGGACGAGCGTGTCTGTATATGCGGACGATGTCACCGTCATAGTGTCGAGTGAAAAGCACGTCGAGATGCTAGGCGAGACACTTAAACAATACGAAACGGTGACAGGAGCAAAAATTAACCCGGAAAAGTCAGTGGGTTTGTTACTCGGCACCTGGAGAAGCAAGCCCATACCGTCCAACAGTGACTCCGTAGTGGGACGCTGGACGGACGGACCGGTTAAACTGCTCGGGGTCTGGTTCAGTCCGGACCTCCAAATGGATAAGAACTGGGACGAGATCACCAGTAGAGTGATCAAACTCAGCCAAACATGGGCTGAGAGAAAGTTATCTCTAAAAGGCCGGGCGGAGGTGGCTAATGTGTATATCGCATCAGTCATCGATTACCGCCTGACCGTCGTGCCTTGTCCCGATGCCACCATCACGAAACTAGAACGCATACTTTTCCGCTTTCTGTGGAAGGGTGGCGTTCCGATGGTGAGGCGATCCATTTGCTGTCAACAACCGTTACGTGGAGGACTGGGGATGCCGTGGTTAATGATGCGCAGACATGCGCTGAGACTGCGGCATCTCTGGAACTTCATTGACGACGGTGAACAGGTGTGGGCGCCGTTTGTGAGGCACGCCTTCCCGCAGCTCGTCTCACTCACCGAACTGCAAACATGGATCAGGAAGAGACCGAAACTGGGCGAATGGCACCGCGAGTGTCGCCAAGCTCTACAACAGCTCTGCCGTCCGGGATCAAACTTGTGCAACTTCCAAACGACCAATGCGTTCTATAGAGGACTAGTGGAGGGGAGGTCTGACGACACTCTCGGGGCAAACCTGGGTGTCGACGAGAAATTCTTAACCCGCCTTTTCAAGACGACGTTCGGGCCGGGGCCTATGGATAATTTCCAGAGATCCCTGGCTTGGCAATGCTATCGAGACGCACTACCAGTTCGAGAGAAGATCTACAGACACGGTTCGAAAACCACCGGACCGACCTGCCCGAGATGCGGTCAGAGCGACGAAACCGTTCTGCACGCACTCGTGCAGTGTCCAGATATTTCAGAGCTGTGGACCTTCGTCGAACGGCTGTTGTCGCGTGTGGGACGAGCCCACTTATCAGCCGAGTCTATCGTGAATATTGTTCCGCCACCTTCCTTTAAACGGGAAGGAAAAACGGTTTTTGTAACACTGATAGCTATGGCAAAAGAATGCGTGTGGTGGACGCGTTTGAAAGGTCTACAAACAAACACTTTCCTCTCTGGTCAATCCCTCGTCAACTTTTTCAAGTACCACTTGAAAAGGAGGATGAGGATAGAGAGGAAGGTGTTGTCGAATGAAAGTTTCAATAAAAAATGGGTAAATGTGGCAAGAATGGTAAGAATGAAAGACGACACCATTTTAAGCATAGACTTGTAACAAAAAGAGACAAAAAGAGAGAAGGTACTTACTTTCATGTACCTTTAAAAAAAAAAGCCTGAGGTGACCGTGGTCTTTTCCGTAGGCTTTTCTCTCCACGGATAAACCTAATCTGTTCCCCGTTTTTTTACATCGACTGTGATACACGATCCCTATTGATCGCCCCCCCCCCCACGTTTTTTTTTCCCGCGATCCCTTTTGATCCAAATCATCCCCCCCCCCAAAAGCTCTACTTTGTAATTTGTCCATTTTCTGTATTTAGCCCTGTGTGGCCATAATAAAAAGATATCTATCTATCTATCTACGTAAGTATGCATGTATGTGTGTATACACACAGGCACAGGCACACACACACCTACACACACACACACACACACACACATACACACACACACACACACACACACACACACACACACACACACACACACACACTCTTACTATCACCGGTACCGTTACCAATGAAACACTAAACGCTATTTCTCTGCAGCGGCGTGCTTAAATGGACAGCAGCATACTGAACACTAAACTTCCTCAGTTTAATGCTGCCAATAACTTTAAACAGACATCTATATCATCTTGTTAACAGCTCACTAATTAACAGATGAAAAATTATTCTTTCATGAACTGGCATACATTCAGAATTTTGAACTTTAATGGAACTCGACTATGGATTAATTGCAGAAGAGCGTGGAGTTTCTGGGGGTGGAATCCAGACAAAATACCGAACAGTATAAAATCTGTTATGAAGTTTATTACTAGGTCGTTCAAGGTTGTTTGCAACGATCAGTTTGTTTGAAAGTGTTTGGTTTCCAGTTTCGGTGTACCTTACTTACCAAACCAGTTTTATGGTAATATCTCTATGGTAATATCTCTAGGTGAATATCCCATTTACTAGGTGCATATCCATAACTTTTTGCATATTCTATCTGTTATTATGAACATTACGATTATTATCTTAATTCCGAGCTCCTAGAAACGGCTGTCGAGTTGAAAACCTATGCATTCTCTCCTTAGTGTTCTGCATTTTCTATGCTTACGCACACTCAGAGAGTCACACACAGAGCTACACATATCTTTTATCTTTTACTTGTTTCAGTTATTAGGCTACAGCCATACTGGAGCACCGCCCTAAAGAACTTTTAACTGAATGAATCGACCCAGGCACTTATTTTTTTATGCCTGATACTTGTTCTACCGGTGTGTTTTGCCAAACAGCTAATTTACGTGGACACAAACATACCAACACAGTTTGTGAAGTGGTGAAGATACACACACACACACAAACACACAAATACACGCACACACGCACACATACACACACACACACAAACACAGATGACGGGCTTCTTTCAGTTTCCGTCTAGCAAATCCATTCACAAGCCTTTGGTCGGCCCGAGAATATAAGAGAAAACACTTTCCCAAGGTGCCACACAGAAGGACTGAACCTGGAACCATGCCGTTTGGGAAGCAGATTTTTTACCATACAGCCACGCCCATGCCTATGTATACTTTCATCACGTCTATTCGTATACAGATACATAGAGGCATACTAACACCGAAGCATTCACATATACATACATAGATACACACACACACACACAAACACACACACACACAGATACACACATGCACACACTCACTCATACAGTCACATACAAAGCCGCGCGCACACACACAAACATATATATGCACACATCACCACGTATACCTGCTTACATGCTCACACAGATACACTCCCATAAACACAAACATACGATCAAATACACGTATA
>NC_142954.1:7958089-7963089 GCF_046866305.1 Octopus bimaculoides
CAGTTAGTATCCAATCACATGGTACAGATAACGTCTATGGCCAATAGCTGAAAGCTAATCGTAGTGAATAATGGCGGATAGCATCTTCGTGCGTTGAGATCGAGGTCAATATCCTTCTCATCGTTAATATAGTGTGGTTCGCATATACAAAGGGTACGATGTAACTCCCTTTATAATCTTTCTTTTGGTAGCATGAATAGTTAATCAATTTGCGCTCAATATTAGATATTTGGTGGTGTTTGGTGTAGTTATTGCATGAGCACTTTTGTTAAACAATCAGCTGTACATCTTCAGACGTGGAATGGAGCATACTCTCCAAACTGCTACGCGGCTCTTGCTTATTGCTACATGAAGTCGATAGCCCACAGCGATGGCCACACTATGATACCTAACTTTTAGCTAGTGAGCAAAATGAAACAAAGACTACCAGCAATCTCGGAAGTCTTGCTAACACAGGCCATCAAACTTTTAGTGTACGGATAGTCATGCACCTCCAGATATATCTTTAGTAATTCGATCAGTTTTCGTTGTGTAACTACACGTGGTAGCCGAACTTTATAAAGCCAATTACAAATTACCATATATATATATATATATATATATATATATATATATATATATATATATATATATATATACGACGGGTTTCTTTCAGTTTCCGTCTACCAAATCCACTCACAGGGCTTTGGTCGGCCCGAGGCTATAGTAGAAGACACTTGCCCAAGGTGCCACACAGCGGGACTGAACCCGGAACCATGTGGTTGGTAAACAAGCTACTTACCACACGGCTACTGTTACACCTATATATATATATATATATATATATATATATATATATATATATATATATATATATATATATATATATATATATATATATATATATATATATATATATATATATATATATATATATATATATATATATATATATATATATATATATATATATATATATATATATATATATATATATATATATATATATATATATATATATATATATATATAGGTGTAACAGTAGCCGTGTGGTAAGTAGCTTGTTTACCAACCACATGGTTCCGGGTTCAGTCCCACTGTGTGGCACCTTGGGCAAGTGTCTTCTACTATAGCCTCGGGCCGACCAAAGCCCTGTGAGTGGATTTGGTAGACGGAAACTGAAAGAAACCCGTCGTATATATATATATATATATATATATATATATATATATGTATATGTATTTGTGTGTATATGTTTGTGTGTCTGTGTTTATCCCCCCAACAAGTAAAACAAAAAGGTAATATATATATACATAATGTGAACTTATTTCCCCAAATAAGTCCACATTAATTTAACTTTGTTAATTCTATGATATCCTATTACATAGCCGTTAGCTTCTAACTTTTGACCCCTGTAATATGGACCATTTCATTAACCCCATTACCCTTGCTACATCCCCCAGTAAATTGAAATAAGATGTAATTCTCATAACGTATACGGAAATTATTTCTGGAAGTGACTTTTTTTACCATAAGGTGTAATCTCATAACCTATGTATATTTTTTACTATTTCATTACTATTTTTATTATTTTATTATTTTATTTTACTTCCTCACATGTTTGATTCTTACTATTATGGCCTCTCTGAAGAAGCTTTGGGGCTCAATTATTGTCCAACTCCTGTTGAATTTTTGTTCAACCTCTGTACAATATCTGTATAATACTGGTGTGATGTGTAAACCTTGGCAAGTTGGACCCACCAAAGTAGAAACAGCTGTAAGAGTATAGTATTATTCACTCATTTATTCTTATTCATTTATGTATTTTTTATTTACTTGTTTATTTACTTACTTAAACACATGATCGTAATTAATTAATAAATAGATCCAAATGAATGTCTGCAGGCTGATGTCTGTTGATTGGTTATCGTCTCCGTTTCCTACTTTGCCTTATAAATTCTAGATAAATTCCCAAATTTACTCCCACCCATACCTATTATTCAATTGCGCTACTGCCCTACAACAGTAATCATTTGGATATAGATACATAAGTATACATCCAGTAGTATAGTGGATATTTATTATCCCTTAGCTGGTTGTTTAACCTCTAACTCATGCACATACATAAATACATACATGCATATATATATATATATATATATATATATATATATATATATATATATATATATATATGTATGTATATTTGTGCATGCTTATTTTTACATATGTTTATGAAGGAGCATGAATTAGATGTGCTCTTTTAATGAATTTTGGTTTTGTTCAATATTATTCGAGAATTGAACTAAATATACGCACACACATACATGTGTATATACACACGCATATATATAAATAAATAAATAAATATATATATATATATATATATATATATATATATATATATATATATATATATATATATATATATATATGTATATATTTATATATACATATATACATACACGTTGCATGTATACAAATATGTATGCATGTGTTTGCATGTAGATATTCCATAGTATTGATTATGCTAAATAGGTTTTATGTATAATTATCTATCTATCTATCTATCTATCTATCTATCTATCTATCTATCTATCTATCTATCTATCTATCTATCTATCTATCTCTCTCTCTCTCTCTCTCTCTATATATATATATATATATATATATGTACAAACACAGACACAGAAACAGAACAGTGCACGAACAGGCCCATGAAGCCGCAGATGCACATAGGCACATAGACGCATACACACATATATCTCTCACACAAGCACACGTACACACGTATAGCATACTACAACAATACATTAATATTGCAAAGTTGCAAGGAGCGTCTTGCACCAAAACCTACCATCGCCATTGTGAGAATAGGATGGATTATACAGGACTTTTGTCGGATCAAGTTGAATTAAACTAGATTGCATTGAGATTTTGCCTGAAAACTGATACTGGATTTAAAATGGTGGACTGGAGGAGAAGGCGAAGAAGACTTCACGTCTCCATTTTTATTTCGTTGTCATCGTTTCTGGATTTTCAATGACGCCATTGGTGATGTAAAGTGCGCTTGGTTGTGTGGTCTTGATTGGAAAGCGGACTGTGTATGTAGTATTCATACATATATACATACATACATACATACATACATACGTACATACATACATACATACATATATATATATATATATATATATATATATATATATATATATATATATATATATATATATATATATATATATATATATGCACATATATGCACACACATATATATATATTCATAATATCCCTATTCGCATTTATATCTTTTTATCTCTCTGTCTTTCTGTGTATTAACGTGTGCGTGCGTATATTTACATAGATCTTTATATATGTGTATGCATATATGTTCCTCTATATATACATGTACATCTATTGATATATATATGGTAGTTTTCATATATACATGTATAATGAAATACTTATATGAGCATATATGTATAAATACATTCATAAATGAATATATATATATATATATATATATATATATATATATATATAAGCTGTATATGCATGTTTACATATATATATATGTTTATATGCATATACATTTAAGTTTTCCTGTATGTCTATATGTATGTGTATGTATTTATGCATACATAATACATATACACACTCACACATGCACACACATATATACATATATATATATACACACATACATATGAATATATCTATATGTCTTTATATATATTTTACATAAAGATATACGTATATATACAAATATATTTTTATATATGTATTTAAGAATATTATTTCCTCAGCCGTCATTGTAAAGATATTTAATCCGAACATGAACTGCCTGAATCTGCCTCAGTCTTGGAATTGCTGCGATGATCACGGACATTGATTCTACATTTCTATTTAATTAATTAAGAAAACCTACCGAGAAGTTGGCACATAGTATCCTCTTACCTTGCTGCGTGGTATCTTTGGTCAAGAATTGTTATTCTTATAGGCACTGTCCACTTAGAATATCGCTCTGTGGGTAATCCGTCGGACGACAGCCGATATCTCACGGTTTGATATATAGAAAATGGACAGGAAGATAAAGAAGGGGCAGGTCCCATGGACTTTGCAGAATCTCTCCCAGATTGCTGAAGCTAAATGTATTTGGTTCACAAATTGTTGTTGTTGTTGGCACTCCGTCGCTTACGACGTCAAGGGTTCCAGTCGATCCGATCAGTGGAACAGCCTGCTCGTGAAATTAACGTGCAAGTGGCTGAGCACTCCACAGACACGTGTACCCTTAACGTAGTTCTCGGGGATATTCAGCGTGACACAGTGTGACAAGGCTGTCCCTTTGAAATACAGGTACAACAGAAACGTGAAGAAAGAGTGAGAGAAAGTTGTGGTGGAAGAGTACAGCAGGGTTCGCCACCATCCCCTGCCGGAGCCTCGTGGAGCTTTTAGGTGTTTTCGCTCAATAAACACTCACAACGCCCGGTCTGGGAATTGAAACCGCGATCGTGTGACCGCGAGTCCGCTGCCCTAACCACTGGGCTATTGCGCCTCCACCGGTTCACAAATTAGATAACAGTATATCAGTATATTAGTCAATGGAGAGGAAACGCAAGCTGAGAATCGAACTCCTGATGGTGGCATTTAAAGTGGTAAGGGACTGGCCGATGAATGCAGGGCAAGATTCAAAGAAATGAAACAAGGACGGGAAGGAAGGGCTCAGGGCAGGATTCTGGGAAAAGAAGGTACATCTTTTACGAACTTTATGGAAGCTTCACAGACTGCTGAGATTAATATATAGTTGAACAAATTGAATATCCGTAGGTTGATCAATGTCGGAGAAACGCAAGTTGTGGAGAAAATTCCAGATGACTTGAGGGCAAATTTCTGTGAATTGCTACAAGGAGAAGATGGAAGAGCTTAGAGCAGGAATCTAGGAAATGAAGGTACAGGTCCCATGAATTTTGCAGGAGCTTCACAGATTGCTAAGGTTAATGTAATCGATGTACAAATTAAGT
>NC_142954.1:7980589-7985589 GCF_046866305.1 Octopus bimaculoides
TTTGTAAGCTTAATACATATTCTATCAGTCTTTATTGTCAAACCGCTAAGTTATGGAGACCTAAGCATGCCACCATCGTTTGTCAAGCAATGACGGGAAGACTTCTTATATATATATATATATATATATATATATATATATATATATATATCTGTGGAGGCGCAATGGCCCAGTGGTTAGGGTAGAGGGCTCGCGGTCATAGGATCGTGGTTTCGATTCCCAGACCGGGCGTTGTGAGTGTTTATTGAGCGAAAACACCTAAAGCTCCACGAGGCTCCGGCAGGGGATGGTGGCGAACCCTGATGTACTCTTTCACCACAACTGTCTCTCACTCTTGCTTCCTGTTTCTGTTGTGCCTGTAATTCAAAGGGGTCAGCCTTGTCACACTGTCTCACGCTGAATATCCCCGAGAACTACGTCAAGGATACACGTGTCTGTGGAGTGCTCAGCCACTTGCACGTTAATTTCACGAGCAGGCTGTTCCGTTGATCGGATCAACTGGAACCCTCGATGTCGCAAGCGACGGAGTGTCACCATCACACACATATATATATATATATATATATATATATATATATATATATATATATATATATATATATATATGTAATACAAATGATATGTGAGCATATGCATGTATACATACATATATGTACATACCTACATCTACATGTATATATATATATATATGCATAACCGGGTACAGGACGTCAAAAAAACGTGGACAAAAAAGGAACGGGAACATAAACAAAGCACAAAAAACGAACTTTTTTCGGACAACAGAATGAACACATAGGAAAACAGACAAGCCACATATGGGACTTTTCCTTCATCAGCTGCCTCTATTCTAAACTAGGCATCTCACATTCATACACGAAGAGGTGAACAGTTCGTAGCTTTAAGGGTATCACGTAATTTTAATTGTATTCTCTTGTATTTTCTTTTACCCAAAGCCAAGAACGTTTCAGCACCCCCTCGTATGAGACCGACTATCTTCAAGGAACAGCGGCTGTTATAGTAACAATGAAAAAATAAGAGAGAGAGGAGACAGGTCACTAGCAGGCTAAGAGCTGGAGCGTGGCCATTAGTGTTTGAATATCAGTTAGTCGAGTGGCTGATCTCTGAATGCGGGCCCCGGTGCCTGTGAATGTAGTAGCAGCACCTTGCATGATGTTAGCTATAATTATAGCAGGAGAAATAGTATTCATCATGGTGGTGATAGTGTTAGTGGTAGTGATGAGGGTTGTGTTGGTTGTAGAGGTAGTAGTGGTGGTTGTAGTACTAGTTGCAGTGGTGGTTTTGTCTATATGTATATTCTTTTATTCTGTATATATATATATATATATATATATATATATATATATATATATATATATATATATATATATATACACTACGGGCTTCTTCCAGTTTCCCTCTAACAAATCCACTCACAAGGCTTTGGTCGTCTCGAAGCTATAATAGGAGACACTTGCCGAAGGTGCCACGCAGTGGGACTGAACCCAGAACCATGTGGTTGGTAAGCAAGCTACTTACAACACAGCCACTCTTGTGCCTATAAGTGATAGTTGTAATTTTAGTAGTAGATGTATTATCATTATTATTATTATTATTAGTAGTAGTAGTAGTAGTAATAGTAGTAGTAGTAGTAGCAGCAGTACTAGCTTTTGATGTTTAGCCTGATGTAAGTCCTAAGCAATCAAATCTATGATGTAAAGCGCTCTAACCGTGCCAATTCCTACCTTTTTTTTTACACATACTGAATATAAAACTAAAGTATTTACGATATTATATTTCATTAAAAACAGAGAAAAGACATCAGCATATGATCTTAGAGTGATTTGACTGCTATTTCTAGTACTAGTAGGATGTTCGACCAGTTATTGTTTCCCATCATCGGTTAAAAGAGGGTGAAGTGGCGATGTGCAGATTTGAGGATATGTTTGCATGGTTGAGACAGGTGGCGATAGTCTCATGCAAATGTTTTCTTCTTCCCCTGCCTGACATTAAAAAAAAAATCTTCTACAGCATCAAACACTTGTGTGTTTTACCTGCCAGGTTTCACTACAGTTATGGAAGGGATTTAATGGGAATCAACAGGTGTTACTAAGAAAGGCTATAAACGTGGGTACATATATATGTATATATAAACTTTATATATAAACTGTACCATATATATATATATATATATATATATATATATATATATATATATATATATATATATATATATATATATATATATATATATATATATATATATATATATATATATATATATATATATATATATAATATATATATTATATATATATATATATATATATATATATATATATATATATATATATATATATGCATATATACATATACATGTATATATTGAGAAATACTTATATACAAGCATATATATATGCATATACATATATATATTAATACATAAATACATTTGACTACTCACATGCGTATGTATATCATGTATAGACATATGCAAATATGTATATATATGTGTATATATATATGTGTACCTATATGCATATGTATATATGTATATATATATATACTTGTATATATATGAACGTGTATATGTATAAATGTATGTGTGTGTATGGTATTTGTATATATACATACATATATACATACATAAAAATATATACATATATAATTCGCACACACACATACATATACATATATATATATATATATATATATATATATGAGCGTAGTTCTACCTGCCTTTAACTCAACGAAAATCTATCTATCTATCTATCTATCTATCTATCTATCTATCTATCTATCTATCTATCTATCTACATTTCCATTTATTTATCTCCGGTGAACTGAACAGAACACACGGCATGGCGCCTGGCAAAAAAAAAGAAAATAATACATAAAACAAAACAAGACGTAACAAAAAAGACAAAAAAACTAAAAAACAACTATGATAATTTATTTGGTAAAAACAAAACAAAAAGCAAACAAAAAAATCATGATTTTATAGAAACGACACTGCAAAAAATACACAAACCAAAATAATAAATAAGCAGCTAAAAAATAATATATATACAAGCCAAATAAAACTTGAAATATTTTCATGTGAGTCTCCTCATGTTGAATACACAACACACTATGTATAGTAATATTCACTGCAAATTTAATCTATACATTGGCGCCCTCTGTACGTCGATGTTAGAATTAAGTTTGTATAAAATGTATGAATAGTTTTCTTCTTGAATCACTTTTGAAATAGCTGCGTACCTGTTTGTCTGTCTGTTTGTCTATCTATATATTTGTCTGGTTATCTATGTATTTGTCTGGTTATCTATGTATTTGTCTGGTTATCTATGTATTTGTCTGGTTATCTATGTATTTGTCTGCCTGTTTATCTAGCTATGTATGTATGTATGTATGTATGTATGTATGTATGTATGTATGTATGTACGTGTCTGTCTCTCTGTCTGTCTGTCTATCTATCTATCTATCTATCTAGCGGCACTCACTCGCAACTATCAAAGTATATACACATAAATACGTATGTACATACATGTGTACATGCATACGTGCTTGCATACGAACACACTTGCATACACACATACACATATACACACTCTCTTACTCTTTTACGTGTTTCAGTCATTTGACTGTGGCCATGCCGGAGCACCGCCTTTAGTCGAGCAAATCGACTAGTACTTATTCTATCGGTCACTTTTGTCGAACCGCTAAGTTACGGGGACGTAAACACACCAGCATCGGTTGTCAAGCGATGTTGGAGGGAACAAACACAGACACAGACACATACACACACACACACACACATACATATATATACGACGGGCTTCTTTCAGTTTCCGTCTACCAAATCCACTCACAAGGCTTTGGTCGGCCCGAGGCTAGAGTAGAAGACACTTGCCCCAAGTGCCACGCAGTGGGACTGAACCCGGAACCATGTGGTTGGTAAGCAAGCTACTTACCACACAGTCACTCCTACGCCTATAAATATATTTATATTTATATAACACACACATATATAACCATATGCATTCATATTTATACTTGGATACACATGAATGTATATATGCCTATGTGCACGTGTGTATATGCATATATTAAGCACATGCATATCTATTTATGTATATGCTTGCGTATTCTTGTATGTGTATGTGTGCGTCTAGGTATTCATTAACCAACAGGAAACCATATCACACATACACGCTCACAGATACATGCACGCATGCGCATACACCTTTTCACACGCATACCAACACAGAAAAGCAACAGTACAATAACCTTATCACATTCTTTCCCTCACCTTCCCAGAAATCATGCCAATATAATTTGTGACCGCCATATTAAAAATAAATTTAAATATCGAAATCATCATTATATGAACAAAAAAAAAACAACAAACAAACCAAACAAAACATTAACAACCAAGAAACAAAACAAACAAGAAAACCACACACACATACACACACTCATGAAGAAAATAAATAAAAGTAACCAGAACAAAAATACCGCAAATGATGAAACGAAAAATCCTAAAGACGCCATATTTGTGTCGCCGCGAAATTACTCGCTATTTTATCAACATAGTTTACGCTAAGTTTTGTTAAGGTTGGTTCTTTGCTTTATGATAATGATTTTAGAAATCAAGAAAATTTAATAGAACTGGATCAAATAATAAAACCAATCAAACAAAACATAAGATAACGAGAAAATAAATAATTAAATAAATAAGAATTTTTCATCGCTCCACCATGCAGTGCTCCGCTCTTCAAAATAGAACTAGTTACAATAAAACACCATTTCAAGACATGTCTGCGTGGTTATGAAACTTGCTCAGCAAGCATGCGTGTTATCGAGTTCATTCTCATAACGCGGAACCTTGGGTAAGTGTCTTCTAATGTCACTCTGGGTGAATCAATGCTTTGCGAGTAAATCTCGTAGACGTAAACTATGCGGAGGCGCGTTGTACTTCGAACATTCTCCCCGAACAGAGC
>NC_142954.1:7990589-7993089 GCF_046866305.1 Octopus bimaculoides
TTTCCAACCACATGGTCCCGGGTTCAGTTCCACTGCGTGGCACCTTGGGGCAAGTGTCTTCTACTATAGCCTCGGGCCGACCAAAACCTTGTGAGTGGATTTGGTAGACGGAAACTGGAAGAAGCCCATCGTATATGTATGTGAGTGTATATGTTTGTGTGTCTGTGCTTTTCGCTTGACAACCGATGCTGGTGTGTTTGCGTCCCCGTAACCTAGCGGTTCGGTAAAAGAGACCGATAGAATAAGTACTAGGCTTACAAAGAATAAGCTCTGGGTTCGATTTGCTCGACTATAAAGGTGTTGCTCCAGTATGGCTGCAGTCAAATGACTGAAACAACTAAAAAAGTAAAATACAAACGGCCAATGAGAAATTTCTGGGCGCGCCGCCTTCACAGATACCAGTAATTTCGGTGGTGCGGATCAGTCGATTACATCGACCACATGTACTTATTTTATTGACTTCTAAAGGATGAAAACCCAAAACGACCCCGGCGGAATTTGAACTCAGAACGTAAAAACGGACGAAATTTCGTTAAGAGTTTTGCCCGGCGTGCTAACGATTCTTATTTCTTTACTGCTCACAAGGGGCTAAACATAGAGGGGACAAACAAGGACAGACAAAGGGATTAAGTCGATTACATTGACCCCAGTGCGTAACTGGTACTTAATTTATCAACTTCTAAAGGATGAAAACCAAAGACGATCTCAACAGAATTTGAACTCAGAACGTAAAGACGGACCAAATGCCCGTTAAGCGTTTTGTCCGGCGTCTAACGACTCCGCTAGCTCATCGCCTTATAGACATCGATAATATTACATGATGTTATAACAGTGGCCACTGCACAAATAATATATACATATACGATGGGCTTCTTTCAGCTTCCATCTACCATATCCACTCACAAGGCTTTGGCTGGTCTTCAGGCTACAATAGAAGATACTCTCCCAAGGTGCCACGCAAGGGAACTGAACTCGGAACCAAGTGCTTGGGAAGCAAGCTTCTTAGCTTCTTACCACACAGCTACGCCTCTGCCTATATATACATATGAATATATATCTTTATATATATGAATAAATGTATATATATATATATATATATATATATATATATATATATGAGTGCATGTATGTGTGTATGTATGTATGTATCACGTATGTATGTAGTTTTCTTTCATAAATTCCATAACTGGAAATCTCTTATATTTAGCTTCTTATTCTGACCGAAAGTGGGCGCGGTGGGAAATTGAATAGATAAGAGTTGGACTGGGGTTAAAACGTTTCTTTACAGAAAATCTACTTCGCTCAAGATCACATAGCGAAAATCATCGATATTCTGCCCACAGCCCAACCCTAACCCCCTAGGGACTCACAATACTATATCTGCCATTTATGCCCCTTCAAATTAATTACTATCCCTTACCAAAATCCTCAGGCCCTTGCAAACCGATATAAGCCGCGTGACATACTTTGGCAAATTTGATATCATTGCTGTCCTCGTAATCCACCATAATGGGAGATGAAGACGCCATGTTGATTAGGGACATACCTCTTTCTTTCTTTCTTTCTTTCTTTCTTTCTTTCTTTCTCATCGCATTGTCACTATAACTGTCGTACACAGATCTACATACATTCATATATAGATACATAAAAACGTACACATATATACATATATGCATACATACATACATGCATACATGCATACACACATGCATACATACATACATTCATGCATACACACATGCATACATGCATACATTCATGCATACATACATACATACATACATACATGTATACATGCATATAAATATATATACACATTCTACTCATAGGTACGTACACACATACATACATACATGCCTACATACATACATACAAGTATATATACATATAAATATATATGCACATCCTTCTCATAGGTACGTACATACATACATACCTACATACATTCATACATACATACATGTATATATACATATGTACATATATATACATCCTTCTCTATAGGTACATACATACATACCTACATACATACATACATACATACATGTATATATACATATGTACATATATATGCATCCTTCTCTATAGGTACATACATACATACCTACATACATTCATACATACATACATGTATATATACATATGTACATATATATGCATCCTTCTCTATAGGTACATACATACATACCTACATACATTCATACATACATACATGTATATATACATATGTACATATATATGCATCCTTCTCTATAGGTACATACATACATACCTACATACATACATGCACGCACACACACATAGATACATACAGGAATATATATTTGAACACATGCTTACATACAGATTTACATACACATATATATGTGTATATACGCACGCATACACCTATAGCTATTTATACGCATCGCGTTTATAGAACTTGTGATGTGATGATAATGATGCTGGAGACGATACTGGACATAATGGAAGTCGTGTGTGTGTGTGTGTGTGAGTGTGG
>NC_142954.1:8007927-8010427 GCF_046866305.1 Octopus bimaculoides
ATAATATTGTATTCGAAACCTTTTGAGCTGATGATGCTATAAATTTAATGCTTCAAATTGCTCAAACGACTGTCATAAGAAAGCACCGTAAAAATGCATATGAACACGATATTCCTGAATCACAAACACATGAAAATATGTAAAGCCAACAATACTTCGAATTATGATGTATTATTATATTTGCCGATAAAACAAAAAAAAAATGCATCATACCATCACATCTTTTGAATTGTAACTCACTGAACGCTTGATATTTACATCAACCGATTCGCTGAGACACGTGACTTTTTATAACTTTAGTACTATATATGCAAAACACTGGGGCATGTGAAGTGGTTATTGTTAATAAATATATGAATGGCTTTTTTGACCATCTTTTCAGAGTATAGGAAATCAATACAATAAAAGTGAAAGTGTTTTAGCCAGTTGGTTGTTGAAAATTCTTCAATAAATAGCAAAATATTTATGTGCAACAATACATCAATACTGACATTTTGTGTAAAACTGAAAAGAAAGCTGTAATAGAATGCTATATTCCTCTGAGCATTAGATGTCATATTTTTTAGAACTATTAATTTAAAGGGACGTAGTGTTCTATAATAAAACGATCAATTATATAATTGTTCATACTATTATCATGTAAACTCCGTATGTATTTGGAAAGTGGAGTAAATAGGTGTATTTCTGAGTGCTTGAATGTATACATATGGTGTGGGAATCTGATTTTAAAAGGATTTACTGTAAGTCCTATATATATTTTGATTTACTGTTAACAACTAAGGTGATCTTAGATATATAAACTACGCAAATGTTAGGGTTGAGTAATTACTTGGACGATAAAGTTTTGAGTCTTCGTACAAGAAAGATTATTTTCTACTGATTATGGAAGCAGTAAAGCTTTCTATGCAAACATTCATTCAGTTCTTATAACAAATGCTTATATGTGGTCTACGGGTAATATTTATTCATAAGGTTTAGGAGAATTATAGTGATGGTGGAACAAATATTTAAACTAAAGGAATGGTTATATCATATAATTTTTCGTTTCCTATTTTGGGGCTTAGGAATGTTAGTTTTGTCGTGTATGCAATGCATCTTATGCTTGAAGCAACTGTTGTTTTAAATGCGACGTTGTCATAATATGCAACATAGTTAAAAAGTTATAGCCTGTCTGAAATTTACTAAGTTTCCAGAAAATTCTGAATTGTGAAATAGAATATATATATTAATATACAGTAGTTTCTCGATAGTTTTATAAGAATTGCAGCATTTCTTAGTATATAATACTTGAGATATTTCTTCTTTTTCCGCCCTTTTAAAACATAGCCAGGCTCATGGGCCCGGTTTTCCGGTTTCTACGGCGTATGTGTCCAACCCCCACCAGCTGGACTGGACGCCAGTCCATCGCAGCGTTACTCAAGAGCCAGGAAGAAGGAGTGAGAGAAAGTTGGGGCGAAAGAGTACAACAGGGGTCACCACCACCCCCTGCCGGAGCCTCGTGAAGATTTAGGTGTTTACGCTCAATAAACACACACAACGTCCGGTCTGGGAATCGAAACCGCGATCCTCCTACCGTGAGTCCGCTGCCCTAACCACTGGGCCATTGCGCCTCCACACTTGAGATATATCTAAGATAAAAAAAAAAAATCAACAATGTTTAGATTCGTATGAACTCTATCTTTTAAATCGAGCACTCTGCAGATGCTAACCTCCTTCCAAATGTCACGCATCGGCTGTTCATATTTCATAAAATAAAGAAGTCATCTTCCCGGTAAAGACCAAACTCTCTTGATAAATTTCTACTTTATTGAATTACATAAATTTGCAATGGAACTTATCATTAATATAACTGAATCACTTAAATAACTGGCCGTACTAGTCTTCAATTTTCCCGGATTTATTAATCTGCATTCGGAAAACCATAAAAAGATCATAAAGATATGGTCTTTTAAAGACCATCTCGTTATGGTCATTAAAAGTAATATATAGTTCACGAAGCGCTAAAATTTCTAATCTCTCGTCTATTTTTATGTTAGTAACTATCTCTTTCGATTCTAAATTAACAGCATGGTAACAAATTGAATTGGTTTTCCTATAGGAATCGGTGGTATTGTTAGAATCATGCGTATCATTTGTGAAATTATCAGCTTCATACATTTGCTCTGTTCTAAAGTAACATGGGCGTACTCAGAGTTTCTAAATTCTATCAAATACAGATGAATATATGCTGTTAAACGTGGAAAGCGTGGCTCCGAGTAGCAACTGAAGCGGACTCGGCTTTGAATAAACAATGCCGTTCTAATCAACCTAACAGAATTCATGATTTCCGAGCGGGTTTCTGCAGCGAAGATCTTTAAGCGTATACGAACGTATTAAATCTAATTGTACCACCTATATATTACCAGCTTGATAAAGCTTTTCTCACATCAGCAAATATATTATTTGTTGCACAAAGATAAGAGATTCAGTTGTTAGTAAATAGGTTACGAACGGTGGATTT
>NC_142954.1:8015427-8020427 GCF_046866305.1 Octopus bimaculoides
AGACGCTCTCGCAAGCATCAGCTTTGACAGCGGCACGGAAAACACACACACAAAGCAAGAAAAAAAAAAGGCAAACAAAACAGTAACGTTTTGAAACAAGAAAATAATCATATATGTGTGGGTTTAATACGAATAAGAGTGATTTTGACGACGCATTTCACTGCAACACCAACAAGACAGCTTTGAAATGTTGCTTTTTATGAAATAGTTCATGTATAGACTTATGCTCAGTCAGAGAAACAGTTGTGGCAGTCGTGAGTAACAAAGGCACTTTCCTCCTTGCCCCAATTATTTGTTCAAGTGTAAGCAGGAAGCAAGTCCATATATCTTTGCTGACACACGAAGATATGTCGGGAGGTCTTTTGTTCCACCTAAGAAACATATCAAGGAGGCCTGATCGAAGTATGGGACAGTATTTTCTTCATCAAGTGAGCCATGGAAACTACAAAGTTGCAAAGTTAACTTCTTAGCTAGATAGCCATGCTTGCTTGTTGAAATTACGTAATAATAATAATAATAATAATAATAATAATAATAAAAATAATTATAATCCTTTCTACTATAGGCAAAAAGCCTGAAATTTTGGGGTAGGAGCAGTCGATTTCATCGACCACAGTGCTCAACTGGTACTTATTTTCTCAACCCCCGAAAGGATGAAAGGTAAAGTCGACCTCGGCGGAATTTGAACCCAGATCGTAAAGACGGACGAAATGCTGCTAAGCATTCTATCCGGTGTGCTAACGATTATGCCAGCTTGCCGCCTTTATAATAATAATAATAATAATAATAATAATAATAATAATAATAATAATAATAATACACATATGTACCTTCTATATCATCCAATTATAATTCGTCATGGCAGCATCTTGTTCGTATTCATATCACTGCAAATCTACAAACTTAGCTAACATCCCAGTGTACTCTTTTACCTACACGGTTATACTCTTTTTGTGTTACATTACTGCATTTATTTAAGAAATGGTCAATACTTTCATTTTCATTTCCACACTTTCTGTGTTTGCTCTCTGTCAGAGTTTTATCTTTGCCTTCATCAAATTCGTTTTAATGGCTTCTGTCTCAGGAATTCATTATCTCATCTCAGGCTTCCATCTGTCAGACGCAACCAACATTCTTCACTTACAACACCCTCAGTTTGCTGCATCGATTGACCTTGTAAATCCCCTTCCCAGCCAATTGCCTTGTCGTTCACTTCTTGAATTTCTGTGTGTCAGATACTTCAAACCGCACATTTAGTAATCTCTTCATTATGCACAATAAATTTTCAAACAACGTGGGATTAATTTTATTTTCCCTTATTTCCCGTCTACATTAAGATTTTTTCTTCCCTTTTTATTCAGTCCCATTTTTCATTCCACAACTCATTTTTGTCGCCTCTTTTCTTCTATTTAAACATATACCTCCATTCTCTCTCACACAAAGTCCCAACAAATACTAACTAAGCATAGTTAAGTTATCCTAGTGATTATTTTGCCTATTTAAATTATTATTTCTGGTAGAATCGTTAGGGCGTCCTACAAAATGCATAGAGACATCCCTGCCAGCACTTTACGTTCGGATTACAAATTCCGCCGAGGTCAAATTTGCCGTTTATACTTTCTGGGTCAATGGTATCGAATAATTCTCTACCACAAAAATTACTGGTCTTGAAACCGACATCATGATCATCATGATCATGATCATCATCATCATCATCATTATTATTATTATTATTATTATTATTATTATTATTATTATTATTAGCTTCTCACATTTACTGTCCTTGTAATGTTCCTACTATTCATGTCTCTGTCCCTGAGGCAAACAAAATGAAATTATCATTCACATTTTCATCATCATCATCACCATCATCGTCGTCACCATTATTATTATTATTATTATTATTATTATTATTATTATTATTATTATTATTATTATTATTATTATTATTATTATTATCATCATCATTATTATTTATCTTGAAATACAATTGTATAATAATAATAATAATAATAATAATAATAATAATAATAATAATAATAATAATAATAATAATAAAACCCCAATAACTCCCCCCCCTTCTTCTCAGTAAAATCGCTATAAAATCAGTATTGTGTGTCTGCGAGGTTTTGACCTCAGCTCTCCGTGTCGTTTGATTAATTATCGATTAGGTTCCTCTGGCTGACATATAGTCCACCATTTCCTTTCCCCCCTCCTCTTCCTCCTCTTCCTCCCCTCTCATTTCTCCCCCTTTCTCTCCTCTCTCCCTTTTTCTCGTTTATTGTATCACCCTTCTTTATACACATCTATCTTCCTTCATTTTTTTTGTTTCTAGATACTTGCACCGACGCCCCCACTACCACCACTATCACTACTACTACTACTACTACTACTACTACTACTACTACTACTACTACTACTACTACTATCATCATCATCATCATCATCATCGTCGTCGTCGTCATCATCATCATCGTTATCACCATCAACGCCATCATCATTGCCGTCGCCATCATCGATATCATCATCATCATCATCATCATCATCATCATCATCATCAGCAGCAGCAGCAGCAGCAGCAGCAGCAGCAGCACCGCCACCGCCATAACTACCACAACCATCATCACCACTACAGACTCTCCCGCCACCTTTATCAACACCGTCATCATCATCAATAACGTCACCGTCAACACAACCAGCAGCGTCACAACTCAAATACACCTACCAGCATCAGCAGCAGCAGATGCAGCCTCAGAACGACACAACCACCACGTGGGTCATATATCAGCATGTGTATATATATAAACAAATTTTCAGAATGAGATAAAAAACCAAGGCTGTGAAGATTTTAGAACATTTATAAATAGAAGATCTTACAGCTGTTTCCAGGATATTTATTATATCCCTTCATCGGAGACGGTGTGAGAGAATGGTTAAGCAATAGTTAACTTAGATAAGATACGAAATAGAGAGTGAAGTGGAGGATTGTAAATAGATTTGAGATATGAAGGGGTATTGCATTTGTTTCACTCTCTATTTCGTATCTTATCTAAATTAACTATTGCTTAACCATTTTGTCACACCGTCTCCGATGAAGGGAAATAATAAATATCCTGGAAACAACTGTAAGACCTTCTATTTATAAATGTTCTAAAATCTTCACAGCCTTGGTTTTTTTTATCTCATTCTGAAAAAACTTTATATATATATATATATATATATATATATATATATATATAAATCTAAAAATTAACAGAATGAGATAAAAAATTCCAAGGCTGTGAATAGTTTTTAAAGCATTTATAAAGAGAATGTCTTACAGCTGTTTCCAGGATATTTTATATATCCCTTCATCAGAGACGGTGCGAGAAAATGCTTTAGCAATAGTTATTATAGAGAAGATATGAAATACAGAGTGAAGTGGAGGAATGAAAACAGACGTGAGATACGTAAGGATATTGTATTTGCAGTACCATTATTTAAGCAGAATGGTGTATATATAACTTTCTTGTACCTTGTGTGTAAGTTCCAATTGTGTTTATAATTGGTCATTCCAAGCATAGAGTCTGGTAAACAATGAATTAATATAAACAGTTATGGCAATGTGACTCCATGTGCGTGTGTGTGTATTGTGAGTGTTTGTATGCTTGTTTGTTCGTGTTGCATGTATGTGTGGGTGTGTGTACGTGAGGGTGTGTGTGTGTTTGGTCTTGATAACGCAGTATAAGGTTATGTGTGTTAGTGTGAGTGTATTTGCGTGTGCGTGCGTGTATTTGAGTACGTGAGTGTGTATATATATGTATGTGAATTTGATATTGATAATGAGGTACAGATTATGCGTGTGTATGTGAGTATGTGTGTCTCATAGCTATTGCTGGTGGAAACATTTGGATGTATGTGTGTAGATTTGTTTGTGTGTGTGCGCCTGCGTGTGAGGGCGTTTGTGTGTACGCACGTGTAAGGTGATGAGAAGCGAGAGAGAATGTGTGTGTGTGCATGTGTGTATGTCTGTTGTGGTGGCGGTGGAGTTAATGAAATTCGTGGTGGTGTTGGTGGTAGTGTTGTGCTGGTGGTGGTGTTAGCGGTGACGGTGGCTGCACTGTGGTGCTGGTGGTGGTCGTGGTAGCGTTGGTGGTGATATTAATGATGTTGGCGGCGGCGGCGGTGGTGGTGGCGCTGTCGGTGATGCTGCAGTGTTGATTGATGTTGATTGCAGCGATGTTGCCGTTGGTGGCGCTGGTGCTGGCGGTGGTGTTGGTGCCGGTGGAGACGATGGAGGTGGTGGTTGCAGTATTGGTGCCGGGTGCCGGTGGTAGTCGTGGTGGTGTTGGCGATGTTGTTGGTGTTGGTTGCAGTGTAGATACTGGCGGCTGTGGCGGTGGTGTCAGCGGCGGTGGTGGTTGTGGTGGTTGTGGTGGTGTTGGTGTTGGTGTTGGTGGTGGTGGTGGTAGTGGTGATAGTGGTGATGGTGTGGTGTTGCTGTTGTTGTTGTTGTTATTGGTGGTGGTGGTGGTTTTGACATTGATATTGGTGTTAGCGGTGTTTGTGTTGGTGGTGGTGTTGGTGTTGTTTTTATTGTTGTTGTTGTTGGTGGTGGTGGTGAGGATGTTGGTGTATTTTTATACATGAGATGGTTAGAAGATGATGGCGGCGGCGGCGGTGGCGCTGAGTTGAGAAGCGCGAGGTGGTGACAGAGAGACACAAGGAGAGAGAGAAAGGGAGAGAGAGAGAGAGGTAGAGAGAGAGAATGGAAGAGAGAGAGAGAGAGAATGGAAGAGAGAGAGAGAGAGAGAGAATGGAGGCGGCGGGTTCCAGATGTACAAAGAAGTGGAGGAGTGTAATATGGTAATAATGTCGGTAGATATTGGTTGGTGGGGGGCATCTTCGAGAATATTGGAATGCTGGTTGATAGCGGTATGTAGTGGAGGGTTGGGTTGCGGAGCGAAAGGTGGGAGGGGAGAGGGTGGCTGGCATGGGTAAAGGTGGGTACTAGTAGTGGT
>NC_142954.1:8025427-8032927 GCF_046866305.1 Octopus bimaculoides
TATACATATATTTGTATACATATGTATATATGTACGTATATGTATATCAATGTATGCGTGTATCTATAGCATATATTCATGCATACATTTATATGACTACGTATATATATACATATATATATGTATATACACACGTACATGCATACATTCGTACATATATACATGCATACATACATACATTCATGCATGCATACATACATAAATACATACATACATACTTATACATATATATATATATATATATATATATATATATATATATATATATATATATATATATATATATGTATATGTACATATGTAGTGTTTGCTCTACTTCGACAAAGCCCAAAATATTTGGCACCGATGAAAGATTGGATGAAAACCAAATAAGGTAAGAAAGAACGGAGATTGAACAAGGAAAGACTCCGTGACAAACAAACAAAATAACAAAGAAACAATAATAGCAAAAAGCAACACTAAAATAATATAAACAATTTCAAAGAAACGAGAAAGAGGACTACAAAGAACCATTCGTTTATATATATATATATATATATATATATATATATACACATGTTAATATCTATATATACACATATATATATATATATATATTCACATATATATTTGACGAGAAAATGAGAGAGAGAGAGATAGATAGATAGAGAGAGAGAGAGAGAGAGAGAGAGAGAGAGAGAGAGAGAGAGAGAGATAGAGAGAGAGCGAATTTGTGGCAGAGAGATGATAGATAAATGTAGAGGTTTTTACAGTAAATATATAAACAATACTTCTGAACACAACGTTTGATCTTGTATCAACAATCCTCTGTGTGCGTGTATGAGCGATTCTGCGTGCGCGTGTCTATGTGTGTATGTGTATTAAGCAATACAATAAGTACTCTTCCATTACTGTGCAATTTCATGTGTGTAACTTTTAAACGGTATACTTTGGACTATTTGCACCACTTTAGCAAAATCCTTACTGGTGAAACTGTACAACAATGGATGAGTAACAAGCATAATTTTCAATACACGCATAATTATTCTGCCACAAGACTGAGTTCTCTTTTCTTCTATGTTCTCACGCTGGTAAATATATGCCTCTTTCCTTTGTTCCTTTATCCATTCCTTTTTTAATTTTAATTTTTTCTTTTCTCCTTATTTAATTTCCCCTCCACCATCACACCTTACATCAAATGCGGAAATTTTATTCATCAAAGTAAGTACCATTAGAAGCAACACATTTTTGCCCACGAGTTACAAGTCTGTTTATTTCGGTAACAAAAATCCGGAGTTCTGGAACTGATGAACTCTTTGAACATACTTGCAGCGTTGGTTTGATTTTTTAAACTCCTTCTATCGCAGGAAACCATCAAGGTGCTTGAAAAAGTGGTAGTCGGTAGGAAAAAGGTCTGGATAATAAACTGGGTGGGGAAGAACTTCGTAGCCAAATTCCCTCAACTTCCGGAGCGTCATTAGTGAAACGTGTGGTCAAGCATTGTCATGAAGAATGATTGGCCGTCTTCTGTTGACCAGTCTGGGATGGAAGAGTAGCAGTTTTTCGTCCACTTTGGCAATTTCATGGCAATATGCTTCTGCAGTAATGGTTTTTTCCGAGTTTTAAGAAGATATAGTGGATGAGTCCCAGCAGTACATCACCAAACAGTCACCATAACCTTCTTTTTGAAGAGCTCGGATTTAGAGAAGGTTTTCGGTGCTTCATTTTGGTCCAACCACTGCGAAGAACGTTTTTTATTATTGTAGAGAATCCACTTTTCATCGCGAGTTACACAATATGGTCGAGAAATTGATCGGTCTTGTTAAGGAGAAGAAGCGACGAGCAAATTTCATACCTGCGAATTTTCTGATTTCCATTCAAATCTTTTTTGATTTTCCCATCGCATGCAAATGTTTGCGGGAAGATTTATAGCTAACTTTTGTCAGTTTTCGAGTGGTTTTACGTGGATTTTTTTTTAGATGACGGTCTTTAATTGACCGTCATCGATGACAGGTGGGCGTCCACTACTCTCACGATCTTCAAGGCTCAGGTCTCCACTGCGAAATCGTTTAAACCATTTTTGAGCTGACCACTCACTGGTCTTTTCCTCACCAAACGTTTCGTTGATATCGCGAGCAGTTTCAGCTGCTTTACGTTCTTTTTTGAAGCTGAATAGTAAAATAGTTCGAATATCGCGCTTTGACGCACGTACACACACATACACACACACACACACGTTCTGCAAGAGATGATATCATTTTAATAACATGCGAGAGTAAGTGAGTGGAATTGAACTCGGTACTTACCGCTTTACATCGACCGTATGATCCACATTTCTCTAAAAAATCTTCTTGACTGTTTCTTGATATTGCCTAAATAAAAGAAAAGAAATAAATTAAATATAGATATACACCTACAAATATATGCATTATGCGTATATACAGACAGACACACCAATAAACTCATTTTTTACGTCATGTTTTTTTTTCTATGTAGATTTAAAATTGTCAAAAAATAAAGAATTATTATGGTATTTTTTATATTTTGTTTTTGTAAAGTAAATTAGTTATTCAGTGACATCGCTCTTTTTGAATGAATGAATGTCTAAAGTTTATGTATGTATGTATGTATATATATATATATATATATATATATATATATATATATATATATATATATATATATATATATATATATATATATATATATATATATATATATATATATATAAATATATATATATGTATATATATATTGGGTTGGTGCATAACTATTGCGGCTTTTTTTCAACAAATTTTGTTCAACAAAAACAATAACATGTAACAAAAACATCTTTAAATGATTATTCCGGAGCATATTCACCATCTACTTCAATTGCTGCTTCCCATTTGCTTGGCAGACGGTCAGACCGTCATTTAAAGATGTTTTTTGTTAAATATTGTTATTGTTTTTGTTGACTAAAATTTGTTGAAAAAAAGCCGCAATAATTATGCAGCAACCCAATATATATTTATATGTATGTGTGTATATATATATATTTGTATAGTTCAAACTTACAGAAAACGAAAGACGATGACATATGAGGGAACAATAAGCAGGTGTATTAATTTGACGCTTGGGAAAAATGGAAAAAGTCTTTGACGTTTCGAGCTTACGCTCTTCGATTGAAAGGATTTAGATGAAATCAATGGAGAGAGAGTGAGTGAGAGAGAGAGAGTGAGTGAGAGAGAGAGAGTGAGTGTGAGAGAGAGAGAGTGAGTGAGAGAGAGAAACTGTGAGAGGAAAAATTGTGTAGGGATTAACGGTTCAACATGACGAAATATACACATTGTATCAATTTAATACACAACCGAAAGAGCTATTAATAGTTTCATGCTTTTGTGATACTTTAGCTAGGCACTTTTATAAAATAAGCCATGTCTTTGCAAGCAATCTTTCATGGTCTGTTTATGCGTTACATATACTTTTAAAAACAATGATACTAGATAGTGAGAAAATAAGAAAGAATGCCCCCCCCCAAAAAAAAACATGAAAAATCGTGAAGAAGGTTCATGCAAAAAATGGAACGAGAAGGAACGAAATCAAAAAAACTAAAATTCTTGTCCTCCTTCACTGTAAAAAAAACCACGTTAAATACAACTGGTGTAGAAGAAAATAAGAGAAAATATGTCTGCGAGACTATATTGTCTGTCTGTGTTTGTCCCCCTACCATTGCTTGATAATCGATGTTGGTGCGTTTATGTCCCCGTCACTTAGCGGGTCGGCAAAAGAGTGCCGATAGAATACGTACTAGGATTGCAAAGAATAAGTTCTGGGGTAGATTTGTTCGACTAAAGGTGGGGCTCCAGCATTGTCTCAATCAAATGACTGAAATAAATGAAAGAATAAAAGAATAAAAGAATATAAACACACAATCAGCTCCGACAAAGTTTCCATCTACCAATTTCAGTCCTTCAGGCCCAGGGCTAAAGCACGAAAAGCACATGCCCACGGGCCGGGACTGAACCTAGTACCACTGCGGTTGCAAAACTAAATTATGACACCCATATCCCCTCCCCGCCACACTCTGACTTACAGTCAAACTCACACACATACACATACAAACACATAAACACACAAACACATTCGAGCCCCAAAACACGCACGCACACGATTTTTATCGTCTGTTTGTATCACTGCAGTTTGATGATAGCCACAAGCACTTCCTAAAAACGCACAAACTTCATGTGTAAGTTAAGTTTGTCTGATAAAAATGGAAGTTATTATTTATTTATCGACTACAAAAATACACAAAGCAGTCCTGACAGTCGCAGATTTTAATAACCACGTGCATCTAATCACAAATAGGTGCTGTGTAGATGTGCAATTCTTTAGATAGAATATTTTGGAAGAAAATCATTGAATATTTTATGCCCGTGTTTAGCAGTCTGTACAGTTTTGCTTCCGCCGATGTACTTCTTTCTCTCTACCTACCTACCTACCTACCTACCTACCTACCTACCTACCTACCTACCTATGTATCTATCTATATATCTATCTATCTACCTACCTACCTGTCTCTTTTTTGTCTGTTTCCTTTTCTATCCATCCATGTACATATGTATGTGTTTGTTCAGTTTTATTTCAAAATTTCTTGCCAATAAAGGAAGAACCGGTTTCTAACCTAGATCCAAAGCTCCTTCATGTATGTATGTATGTATGTATGTATGTATGTATGTATGTATGTATGTATGTATGTATCTATCTATCTATCTACCTTCCATTTTCTGCTTATTTAAATTACACACACACACACACACACTGGCTGGAATCGAACTCGGAATCTTGCGGTTAATGGCCCGCGCTCTTAACCACTACGCCATATCCCCGTGGGCGTAGTGGTTAAGAGCGCGGGCTACTAACCCCAAGATTCCGAGTTCGAAGTTTCCCCAAGACACCTGATGAAGGCTGGAGAGTATATCAGCCGAAACGTTGTGTTAACAAACAAGATGAGGGCAAATATCCCTCAATTGTAAATAATGTAAATAATGTACATAATTCCTCATCTCTTAAATATAGAACTGTATTAAAAGAATATATATATATTTATATATATATATATATATATATATATATATATATATATATATATATATATATATATGTGCATGCATATCTACATATGTATGTGTGGATATGTATATATGTATGTGTGTGCGGATGTGTATATGTGTTTATATCTATATACATCTGTGTATATACCTATATATATACACAAACACACACATATATATATGTATGTATGTAAGTATGTATGTATGTATGCATACAGAAACCGAACGAAAGGCAGGTGGAAGAAGAAGATTCATGTCTCAGTGTTTGTGAAATAATACTAATATAAAGCAAACAGTAGACCCATAAAGAAAAGACGGAGTTAAAAGGAGAAATAGGGAGAGGAAATATTTCTTTTCGCTAAAAGTTATATTTTAGCATTAACCTTGTCATAGTCCTCACATAAGTACGTTTTAAGTGGTTTTCCTGTCACTATTTAACGATTCCGCCTCTTGTAGTAATGATATTTACAACATAGACTATTCGTGTCTGAATAACAGTTCTTTCGGTACACACACACACACACACACACACACACACACACACACACACACATGAATTGAATTGAACTAGTTTCAGCGCACGAGCTGTGGCCATGCTGGGGCATGTATTTATTTTTTTATAACGGTCCGACCATCCTTGTGTATTTGGCTTTGACTGCCAACTCTTCGGCTATCCGCTGATGAAGAGGAAACTGAAAGTTGACTTTGCCAAATATGTTATCGTCAGAAATGCACGCGCATCCGTCCATGGCTAAGTAAAGCCTGCCTTAGGTATTTCTATTTGTATATCTGTAGGGTCCTATGTCCATGTGATAAATAAATTTAAACATAAAAGTGTAAAAGACTATATACTTGAATACACTCACACATACGCAGATATATATATTCTATTATTCTGTTTCACTTTTACTTGTTTCAGTCATTTGACTGCGGCCATGCTGGAGCTCCGCCTTGAAGGGTTTTTAGTCGAACAAATCGGCCCCAGTTCTTATTCTTTGTAAGCCTAGTATTTTATCCAACTTATTCTTTGTAAGCCTCGTATTCTATCTGTTTCTTTTGCCGAACCGCTATGTTACGGGGACGTAAACACGCCAACACCAGTTGACAAGCGGTGATGGGGGACAAATACAGGCACAAAGACACACACACACACACACACACACACACACACACACACACACACATATACATACGACGAGCTTCTTTCAGTTTCCGTCTACCAAATCCATTCACATGGATTTGTTAAGTCACGTTAAGTTACGGGGATGTAAAGAAACCAACATCGGTTATCATGCTGTGGTGGGGTGATGGACACAAGCACAAAGATACATACACATAGATACACACTCAAAAACCCACAGACATTCAGATACACACTCACACACACTCATATGACAGGCTTCTTCCAGTTTCCATGTACCAAACCCACCGTGTGCTTGTATATGCATAGTTGCTTCTGTATATGCGTGATTGTGTATATATTTGTTTATATATGTGTATGTATTAGAACGGTAGATGATGACTGAATATAATTTATTATTTTCTGCAAGAAAAAACTGCTTTACTCTTTTGTCTCAATATATATGGAAACAAAAAGACAATCACTTGAGTCAAAAGTGTTACTATAAAACAGAATATTAGCGAAAAAGCCAAGTCATATATAATTGCCATGGTAAACGATGTAATTGATGTAAATTATGTATTGCAGAAAATTGCAATATCTTAAATGTAGTTACCAATATGTTAATGGGAAGTACGGAACATTCAATACATGTATACAGAAAAATCACCTCTCTACAGAAATTCGCCTTTCTATTTACAAACATTTTTTGTTATATCTGTTTGAAGTTCAGACGAAATTTAGAAAAATTCACTGAAAACCGATGAATCAAATAATGGTCTCAAATTTTGAAACAGAGCCAGCAGTGTTGTTGAGGCAAAGGAGAAGTTGATTACATCATCTCCAGTACTTGTCTCGTACTTATTTTATTGACCCAGAAAGGATGAGAGACAAAGTCGATCTAGGCGGGTTTTGAACTCAGAACGACGTAAAGGCGGGCTAAATGTCGCTAAGCATTTTGTCCTGCGTGTTAACGTCTCTGCTATCTCGCCGCCTTAAAACAAAGAGAAGAAATAATGCTTTTTCCTATAGGCACAAGGCTTTAAAATCGTTGAGAATAATATCTCTGGACACAAAATACATCTAGGATATTTATTACTGTGTGAAGAATTAAAAAGAGCTATAACGTATATGCATATATATGTATATATATATATATATATATATATATATATATATATATATATATATATATATATATATATATATATGTACACACACACACGCATACACACATATATATATGTATGATGTATGCATGTATGTATGCATTAATATATATATATATATATATATATATATATATAT
>NC_142954.1:8037927-8052927 GCF_046866305.1 Octopus bimaculoides
CGGGCGACGCGCTGTGTTCTTGAGCAAAACACTTCATTTCACGTTGCTCCAGTCTACACAGTTGGCGAGAATGAGTGATCGTGTGATGGACAAGGGTCCCGTCCCAGGTGGGGAATTGATACGCCATGGAAAGAGGGAAACTAGCCCTTATGAGTTAGCATGACTCGAGAAGGAACCTTATTTTTTACTATATGATGTACAAGATCACAGGAGTAGAAAGTGGAAGAGAAAAGGAATGAGATAAAATGATACACACACACACACGTGCCAAGCTGTATTGGCTTTTGTGTTCGTCTTGGGTAACATCAGTGATGTGGAGAGACAAGGCTAGCATGCATGGGTGACTGCTGGTCTTCCACGAACCTTGCCCGGTATTGTGCCTTTTTATAGGTGCAATCCCATGGTCATTCATGACCGAAGGAGGTCTTTACCAGTTATATATATATATATATATATATATATATATATATATTTAAAAATAATGTTGACCACTAACGTGGACAATTAATGTGCTAGAAATAGATCACATCTTGTGTCTATTAAGACCTAAATTGCTCTCAGCATGAAATATAGCAGTATACCAAAACGTAAGCGGGCAAGACATTTAAAATCACCTAAAAAAACATCATTAAACAGGTACCGGTTTCGGATTTAACAAATCTTACCGATTGTCCATTCCTCTTCAGCCTGATTTGTAATGTAACCGCAATCATCAGAATCGTATACAAAGTAGCCCACCGCCATGGGTGCGCGTGTATATGGTTCTGCTAATTACAGCTTAATGGTGAAATTCAAAAGTCTATATATATATATATATATATATATATATATATATATATATGGGAGAAATTACGAAAAAAACAACAACAGACGAGGACAGGTGGTGTAAACAACAAAAGGATGTATTAGTTTAACGCTCGGGAATAGAGAAAGTCTTTAACGTTTCGAGCTACGCTCTTCAACAGAAAGAAATAAAGAGAAAAACAAGGAGAAAAAAATTTAAATATCGTGGTTAGCGATCTATCATGGCGATATATATATACACACACACACACGCACACACACACACACACACTAATATATAGGTTACTGTTCTGTTAAGGTAGGATCAATAAAAGAAATGTATTGTATTTGGAGAGAAGTAAATATCATAGCTACCAATAGTTTCTGGCTATGAAAGCATGTGCTTAAACAGATTTTATTAATAACAAGCCTTGTGTCTCCAAGAAATCTTCTGGCTCTGGGACCATATGCTCAGTATTTTTATACCGTATCTTTATATATATGTATATATATATATATATATATATATATATATATATATATATATATATCGAAATGTATGAATATATATATATATATATATATATATATATATATATATATATATATAGAGAGAGAGAGAGAGAGAGAGAGAGAGAGACAACAGGAAAAACACCAACGCAAGGACGTGGTACATGCAAAGTATTAATAAGACGCTCAGAGAAGGAAAGAAAGGGTGGTTGCTTTACATTTCGAGCTAAGCTCCTCTTCGGAAACAGGAGACATAGGAAAATCCCAAAGAAAAGGAAGGAGGAGGGAAAAAAACCCGCCAAGTATCCATAATGTATGTATATACATGTCTCTCTCTCTCTCTCTCTCTCTCTCTCTGTATATATATATATATATATATATATATAAACATCAACAATAGCCAGCGTAACTCGCTCCGTGACGTCACCGACGTTGCTTGAAACAGCAGCGAAATCTCCCCTCAAATCAAAGACTTATCATCTTAAGAACACGTTGACCAATAAAATTTTAGGTACACTTAAATCTGGAATAACTGGAATAACGTCGTTGCTGTTGTTGGTGCTTGTGATGATTGTACTACTACTACTACTACTACTACTACTACTACTACTACTACTAGTACTACTACTACTACTACTACTACTACTACTACTACTACTACTAGTTGTAATATAAGTAGTAGTAGTAGGAGCAGTAATAATAATGATAGTACTATGATTAGTAGTAGCGGTAGTAGTAGCAGCTACGGCAGGAGTAGAAGTAAAAATCTGAGTATACTCGTCGTTGTCGTAGTAGTAGTAATAGTAGTAGTAGTAGAAGTCATAGTAGTTGTTGTTGTTGTTGTGGTGGTGGTGGTGGTACTGGCAGCGTTGGTGTTTGGTCTTGTTAGTGATGTTTGCGGCACAGGAATGCCACAGTTGGTAAAGTTAGCGGCGGAGTTGACGGTAGCGGTTACAGTGTTGGTGGTGGTGATGCTAGCAATGTTATTGGCGGTGGTGCCGGTGGCATTGGCACTGAGACTAGTGAATGAACGTTATGGTGGCAGTGTCGGCGGTGGTATAGGTTCTACCGGTGATTTCGCAGCGGTGGAGTAAATTAGTATTGTCACGTTGATGTTATTGTTCTTACAGTTGGTAGTAGAATTGGTAGAGGTAGTAGCGGTGATAGTAATGACGCTGGTGATGGTGAAGAACGTAGTAGTAGTAGTAGATGAAAAGCCACGTCGAAGTTAAAGACAAGGCGAAAGAAAGACATCGCGTGATGATGGCGTTGAAAACGAAGATATGCCGTTGACTGATTGTAGTGGTGATGGAACAGATAGCAGTGGCGGTTACGAACAAAATGTCTGCCGTAGATTCGCAACAGGCGGTGACGTTGTTGACAGCTAATGCGGCGGCGGCGGCGGTAGCGGTAATGTTGGTGGTGTTTGGTGGAATTGTGCATGGGGAGCTTGATGGTGTTGGTCAGTGATAGTGGTGGTGGTGGTGGGGTTGATGGTAGGGCAACCGTGGTCAATTTTATTTTATTTTTTTGGGAAGTTGGATAGTGGGCGGAAGTGTGAGGATGCGGTGTGGGGGTCATTTGGAGGCGGTGTAGAACGATGCGTGTGTGTGTGTGTGGTATGGTGAGGATGGGGCGGTGGGTTAGGGTTAGGGTGTCGGTTGTGCTAAAGGGAGAAGAACGTTTAAAGGAAAAATGGACGTGCCCAAAAGATATCACTCTTTCTCCAGTTTTCTCGTTATCTCTCTCTCTCACTACACACACACACACACACACACACACACACACACATATAAATATATATATATATATATATATATATATATATTTGGTCCCTATATATACGTAAATGTATATACATATATATATATATATAAGGTCCCTCTCTCTCTCTCTCTCATATATATATATATATATATATATATGTATATAAAGTTCCTACATATGTATACATATATATATATATAGAGGCATATATGTGTGTGTACACAGACACACATTTTTGAATATATGTATATATATATATATATATATATATATATATATATATATATATATATATATATATGTATATATATATATGTATGTATGTATGTATACATATAGTTTATGTATTACGTGTATAAATCTGTCAGGTTTACGGATATAAAATATGTTTAAATACTGCCTCACTTGTCGACACGCTTACATACATATGCACACACACACAAATATATACATATCTACATATAAGTGTGTATATATATATATATATATATATATATATATATAAATATAAGTGTGTGTATATATATATATATATATATATAAATATAAGTGTGTATATATATATATATATATATATATATATATATATATATATATATATATATATATATATATATATATATATATATATATATATGTATATTTATATAAATGTATGTATGCGTCTGTATACATACATGCACACAATATCAATTGATATACACACAGAAACTTTCATATATACAGAGACACACAACACCACCACCCATCCACACACTTTACAACCCCTCCACTTCACATACAGACCCCTCTACCGCACACACACACACACACATACACATACACATATACACACATGCTCACACTTATGTTAATGGGTGAAGCTGATAATATACAGTAATATCGGAATTCCGCCGTACCAATATATTAGAAAATGGCCGACATTAAATTCAGTGATATGAGACAACAATAGACCAGAGTATAGCTTGTAGCAGCTTTCTTCACGCTGATAACGGACCGTTTTTGATGGCTGATGGTGGCGGTGTTGATATTATTAATGATGGTGGTTGTGGTGATGGGGGTGCGTAACAGTGAAACGGAGGGTTGGTCGTGCTGGTGTTTGGTTGTGGAGGTGCTGGTTGGTTGTGGTGGAGGTGCTGGTTGGTTGTAGTGGTGATAGTTGTATTGATTGTGCTTGTGGTGGTGGTTGTGATCATAGAAAAACGCTGGATGGTTGACGATTGCTGTTGATGATGGTGGTGGTGATAGCGTTGGTTTCTGATGGTGGTGGTGGTGGTGGTGGTGATGGTGTAAATAACAAGTGGACGGAGGATAGGTCGTGATGGTGGTGGTTCTTTTTGTGGTGGATGTGGTGATGATGGTAGATGTGGTTGTGTTTGTTGTGGACGCTTGACGATTGTTGTTGATGATGATGTTGATGACAGCGTTGGTTTCTGATGGTGGTGGTGGTGGGATAACATGAGAACGGAGGATGGTGGTTCTTGTGTTGGATGTGTTGGTGGTGATCGTCGTAGAAAAACAGTGGACGTTTGAGGATTGTTGTTGGTAATAACGTTGATTTTTTGGCAGAGATGGGGTGTTGGCGGATAACAGAGGAAGGTAGAAAAAGGTTTTAGTGTATATAATTTTGTGCGTATTTCGGCCCAAAGAGGTCTTGTAGAAGAAGAAAAACCGTATTAACTAACCGGTTTGCGCTGGTGTCCAGCTTATCTACGTTTAGCCACGACCACACAGACACAGACACGCAGACACACACAGACACAGACACGCAGACACACACAGACACAGACACACACACACACACACACACAAACACACCGCACGTGCGCCAGCGCACGCACAGATGGCTGGACTTGATTAACGAAAATGTGATTAGGGACGTGATTGAGGAAAAAATCTCCATCTTCATCTTGGAGGATACAGAGGGGCTGGATGGAACCCCCTGCGATGGAACCCCCTGCGATGGAGAGAACCGTTGGACCTGGTCGCCACTATGTAGGATGAGGCGTCTGGTACCTCTCACCTGGAATGACCCCAGCTCCATCAAGCAAGGAAGGCAAGCACGCACACACCCACCCACCCACACCCACACACGCACACACCTACACATATATACACACACACAATTTAGAAAATTAGTTTTTACTGGGACTTCGAAATTTGCCGAATAAATCGCCCTTCGGTGATGTCGTTGGGAGTGGTGGTGATGGATTCATAGGTAATCGATATAAAACAGTGCCTCTGTGTATATGTGTCTATATATATATATATATATGTGTGTGTGTGTGTGTGTGTGTGTGTGTATGTGATGGAGGCGCGTGGTTTAGTGGTTAGGGCATTTGGCTCACGATTGTAAGGTCGTCAGATCGATTCCCGGTGACGTGTTGTGTCCTTGAGCAAGACACTTTATTTCACGTTGCTCCAGTCCACTCAGCTGGCAAAAAATGAGTAGTACCTGTATTTCAAAGGGCCAGCCTTATCACATTCTGTGTCACGCTGAATCTCCCCGAGAACTACGTTAAGGGTACACGTGTCTGTGGAATGCTCAGCCACTTGCACGTTAATTTCACGAGCAAGCTGTTCCGTTGATCGTATCAACTGGGACCCTCGTCGTCGTAACCGATGGAGTGCTCTTTTTGTGTGATGGAAATACGACTGATATTTCTAACAGATCAGCTGATCATGTAGAAGGTTAGGTGAGAAATGAAACGTGTTTGCACACGAGGAAGACTATGATATAAAAACTGGTATATTATGTTACCGACGTCTGGAAAAAAGTCAAGCAATTTGGACCTAGGTACAATTAGAACTCAGAACGCAAAAAACCCACGGAGAAAATACCCGTTCTCAAGGCAAATTTGTTCTCCACCCTGCGACTGATTCAGCCAATCGATGGCGCTGTAAAAATAGCTGAAATAATAAAGACGACGATGACGATGATGGCAAGGATGAAAATAATCATCTGGCTTTTGGCAAAACGCCAAAAATTCATAATGAAAGAACGGAGGTGAAATAGAAAGAAGAACTAAAAATTACTAACACATTGCACCAAATGCCTTCCGACCCACGGCCAAAGCACAACGACACAGTATATTACGGGTATTTTGCTGTATAAACAATACATAACGTTATTCTCCCAAGTTCGTAGCACCACCGGCAGAAAGAAAAGCGATGCATTCGCTACTGATGTCGTGATTAATAATAGCTTGCTTACTTCCTACGGTAACCAATGTTGCATTCAAAGGAGTGGGAATGATCTATTGTAGAAGGCGTATCATTGTTCACAAGGTGATTAGCGTAAATTAACGTAAAGAGAAACACACGCAGATGCGTGTGCGCCCTCCCATACAAGAAGATACACACACACACGCATGTAGTGCAATATATTATATATATATAGTTCATTATATTATGGGTATATAGCATAACATAGTCTACAATGTATAATCTATCTATCTATCTATCTATCTATCTATCTATCTATCTATCTATCTATCTATCTATCTATTTATCTATCTATCTGTCTATGTATATATGTATATATATGTATGTATGTATGTATGGACAAACAGCCAGACAAACATGTATGTATGTATGTATCTATCTATCTGTCTATCTATCTAACTGTCTATCTCTGTGTGTATGTCTGTCTATGTATATATCTACTTTCTGTTTGTCTGGCTGTTTGTCCGTCTGTCCGCCCGTCTGTCCGCCCGTCTGTCCGCCCGTCTGTCTATATAAATATACAGTAATCTCTCGTCATATCGCGGTTAATCTATCGTGGTTCATCTATCGCGGTTCATCTATCGCGGTTTATTATTTAAACTAACGTCGATTCTTCTATATAAATGAAAATATTTCCTTCGTTTTGGTGCTTTTCTTTCTAACAAACGAGAAGATACAATACGGAACTGTTATTTTAACGAGTTGTATTTATTTACTACCCGATCAGACACATTTGCACCGCCGGATGCTCCCGAACCAGTTAAGTGTCCCATCCGTGAGTGATCGATGATGGATGTGTCGAAACAAATGTCGTGATTAATAATAAATTCTCCTATATTCCATCTTCCGTCTTTCATTTACCATCTATCTATCTATCTATCTATCTATCTATCTATCTAGACGTACACACACACACACACACACATACACACACACACACACACACACACACACACACACATATATATTTATATATATATATGCATTCATACATGTGTGTGTGTGTGTATTACTGAATCGACCAAACCGTCGTAGGGTTCCTCATTGACAGTTGAGTGAACTGGGCAATGTGAAACAAAATATCTTGCTACTGAACACAACACAATGCTCAACTGGGAATCGAAACCACGATCTTGCGATCGTGACACCAACACCTTGACCATTGGGTCACGGGCCTTCACTAAGCTCCATGCACCTTTGTATATGTATTTATGTATATACATGTATATAAATATGCACGTCTATCTATCTATCTATCTATCTATCTATCTATCTATCTATCTATCTATCTATCTATCTAACTTTGTATATATGTATGTATATATATATGTATATATATATATATATATATATATATAAGTATATACTTATGTACGCAAGTACCTATTAATTAAAGTCAATATTATTCCTGCGGAATAGTCTACTGTTTGCCCTTTCTGCGTATATTAATAAAGAACATCACTACTGCCGCCGCCGCCGCCACCAACTAGAACCGACAAAGTCAGCAACATCCCTACCACTACCACAACCACCGTTATCAACAACAGCAACAATAAGAAAACTCACGGAAAAGCAAACAAAATCACAATAAAAACAAAATAGAAGAAGAAAAAAGCCACCACGCTGTTGATGAGTGTTAAGAAGATGTCAAACAGCAAATGAACTAATCCTCTGTGAATTAATTCGAGTGGATTAGCTCCCCTTCTCCGCCACTCTCCAGTCCACTTACTCTATCATCACAGTACAAACGGCCGCCATTACTACTTACACTGCCTGCATGTGAAACTAATCATACGGCCTAGATACCAGCATATAGACGCATACAGACAGACAGCTATGCATATTGACATACCTACACACACACACATACACACACGTGTGTGTGTGTATACCTGTATGCTCAAATATGTGTACGTGTAAGTATGTATTGGCTTTTATACAGAAATGCGCAGACCAGCAAAATGGCGGCTGAAAGTTAGTAATCTTATCAAGTTTCTCTTACAGACACGTAGCCGTCTTTTATAATGAAAGGTTGTGTTGTCTTGCAGCACTTATAGACCTGAGGCGATATACAGTATTATACGTACATCTTCACATACACACGTACACTCCCGTCCACACACACACATTAACGAATAAAGGAGTGCATACCTTCACAAAGGTATACACATACGAATACAAAATTAGTGCGTATGTATATGTACATAAACATGCATGTACATGTATATGTCAGTATGAGTGTATGTGTGAGCATGTAGAGACATGTACACATAGCTAGAGCCTGCATATATACACTCCTACAAATATACTTATATATATATATATATATATATATACATAATTCATACATACATACATATATATATATATATATATATATATATATATATATATATATATATATATATATATATATATATATATATACGTATACGTATATACGTATATATATATATATATATATATATATATATACGTATACATATATACGTATTCATATATACGCATACATATATATGCGTATATATGTGTATTCATATTCGTATACATATCTATGTGTATATATATATATATATATATGAATATATATATATATGCTTATATATATGTATATACATACAGACATATATATATATATATATATATATATATATATATATATATATATATATATATATTTATATATATGTATATACACATACTAATACCAACATTCATGCGGCCACGTACACACATATAAATCCATGCACATACATATACAATCATGCATTCACGCATATACATACATGCATGCAATCACACGCATATACATACATATAATAGTCACAGACCTGCGCATGCAAACATATATATGAACACAGAAATTGAAATGGAGAGAGTGCCGTGATTTTATGAGAATATACAGACAGACACAGCAATACACGTTCATATATATATATATATACTTATACACAAACACACACACAGACATGCATATATGTATATATACATATATATATATATATATATATATATATATATATATATATATATATATATATATATATATATATATATATGTATATATATGTATATATATGTATATCTATATAATGTTTGTACGTCTATGGATGAATACATCAATGACATTACTTTTTATATTGCTATGGTGGCGGGGAGGGTATTGATAATAATAATAATGTGAAAAAACAATACTAATAATGATAATGATGATAATAATAATAATAATAATAATAATAATAATAATAATAATAATAATAATAATAATGATAATAATAATGATGATAATAATAATAATAATAACGATAATTATGATAATAATAATAATAATAATGATAATAATGATAATAATAATAATAATAATAATAATAATGATAATAATAATAATAATAATAATAATAATGATGATGATAATAATAATAATAATAATAACGATAATTATGATAATAATAATAATAGCTGTGATAATTTTTGATTAATAAAATAAAATATTTGTGATACATAGTTACACATAAACACATATGCTTATATACATGCGTATATATATGTGTGTGTGTATGTGTATAAATAAATATATATATATATATATATATATATATATATATATATATATATATATATATATATATATATATATATATACCTATATATAAACATACATATATACATGCATAAACACGAGGAGAGTTTATATTTTTACTCATTCACACACATATACACACTTGTACAGACACATTCACACAGACACATATACACACATATATATATACGTGTGTGTGTGTATATATAAATGTATAAGCATTTCCTGTCCCCAGGCAGGTAAAAGGAGAATAATTCATTTTATCCTTATTAAGGTACCACCACTACCACTATCACTACGACCATCACAGAGGCCACCAGTATTATCTCCATCAACACCACCACCACTACCACCTCCATCACCACCGCGCCCCCACCATCATCAAATCAACAGCCGTATCGCTATCACCGACGCTATCTCTGCCACCACCTCCGTCATAAGAGTATGAAATATAGATAGATAGATAGATAGATTGATAGATAGATAAAGTGTGTATGAGGCAGAGAGATAGTGAGAATGAGAGAGAGAGAGAGAGTGAGAGAGAAAGAGAAAGAGATAGCGAGAGAGAGAAAGTGAGAGAGAAAGAAAGAGAGAGAGAGAGAGAGTAGATAGATAGATAGATAGAGAGAGAGAGAGTAGATAGATAGATAGAGAGAGAGAGAGAGAAACAGAGTTGTGCAATGGAAGTCGATAGCAGACGTTACTCCCGCTTAACAATATTTTCTCACATATCAGGTCGCAACAATGTCAGTTGGCCTCGGTATTCAACAAAGTAGCTTCTGTTTGAGCACGAAACCCGATAGAAATAGGAGAGAAATTATATCAAATCACATTACAAGGTCACAGATTAGGAAATAGCAATGTAGTCCAATATACATTTATATACATAGATACGTATATACACTCATACACATATACAGTCCACATACATATATACAGTCGTGGCCAAACCTTTGAAATATACGTCTGAAAATTAGAATTTTTATATTAAATGCCCAAAGTTATATTTGATTTGCAATATATTATTACTACTTACAATAATATGGTGGGTATCGATAAAAATTTCATTTTAGTTATGTTTGATGCAGGTCACGTGACTTCCTGTAATTTTGTGCACAATTTAAATTTTGATTTATCATGGGTGAAATCAAAGAATTAAGTACAGAAACACGAGCTCAGATGGTTGTATTGCGCGAACAAGGCATAAAAATGTGTCTAATTGCTGCTAGATTTAATGTTATACATTGTTGCTGTTGGCACTCCGTCGCTTACGACGTCGAGGGTTCCAGTTGATCCGATCAACGGAACAGCCTGCTCTTGAAATTAACGTGCAAGTGGCTGAGCACTCCACAGACACGTGTACCCTTAACGTAGTTCTCGGGGATATTCAGCGTGACACAGTGTGACAAGGCTGACCCTTTGAATTACAGGCACAACAGAAACAGGAAGTAAAAGTGAGAGAAAGTTGTGGTGAAAGAGTACAGCAGGGTTCACCACCATCCCCTGCCGGAGCCTCGTGGAGCTTTTAGGTGTTTTCGCTCAATAAACACTCACAACGCCCGGTCTGGGAATCGAAACCGCAATCCTATGACCGCAAGTCCGCTGCCCTAACCACTGAGTAATGTTATACATAGCAGTGTGGTAAAAACTTTAAAACGTTTCGCAAACCAAGGTAATTTTTCAAGCAAATAAAGGACAGGACGACCACAAAAGGAGAAGATCGACATATGTGGTGATATACTAAAGGAAATCCATTTGTGCATCAGATGTTTCAACGAATGTGTTTCCAGTGGGATATTCCCCAAAACTACGAACTATTCGACGCAGCCTGAAGATAGGTTTTGGATTAAAATAGTATAAAGCAGCAAAAAACCACGTCTAAGCCCAAAGAATATAGCAGACAGATTGGCATTCTGTGAAAAAAATGCTCCAAACCTTTGGCTACGATTGTATATGAGTATTTAAGTAAATATATTATATATATATATATATATATATATATATATATATATATATATATATATATATATATATATATATAAATAATAATAAAGGAGTTACGACACAAAAACGTATAAATACAAAAGAACATAATTATCTTCTTCAATATATATTTCAGTATAAAGAATTCATTAAGATGCTTAAATCAAAATTTCTTTACACATAATTCTTTACACGTATTTATACGTTTTTGCGTCGTAACTCCTTTATTATTATTAATATAACCAAAAGGATCGATTCTTGAAGAGTTTGCATATCTTCACTGTCGTTTTTTTCTGCTATTTTGGTGATGATTTTTTTAAGTTAGCTTACCAATTATTGTTGGTAGTTAATTTATAATATATTGTTATATATATATATATATATATATATATATATATATATATATATATATATATATATATATATACTCATTCATACATTTATATATAAATATAATATATATTCAACATGTCCAACAGTTAATTCAGACACGTTTTTTTCTCTTCCTTTTTCTTTCTCTCTCTGTTTTCTCTCTTATTCTTTTCTGTAGAAGAGCGTAGGCGCGAAACGTCAAACCTCTTCCATTATTTTTTTTGAGCATCAAACTAATACACATTGTTTGTTGTTCCTTCACCTGTCTCTGTCTTTGGTTATTGATTTTTATGTACACTTTTTAACTATATATATGTGTATGTCTCCTGTGACTCAAAGAGACAATACTCCCCTTAGAATGCGAGCTGTACCCAACAATGCTGTCTTCTGGATCACTTCGAGCCTGACGGCAGCTCCAATCTTCTTAATATGCTTTTAAAAGTCCTTGGAAACTGCTCCTAATGCTCCAATTACCACCAGTATCACCACTACTTTCCTCATTCTCCATAACTTTCCTATCTCATCCTGTAGTGGCTGGTATTTCTCCATCTTTTCTGTTTCCTTACATTTCACCCTCAAATCACCTGGTATTTCAACATCTATAATCTTTGCTTCTTATTTTTATCTTTATGGATGATCACGATATCTGGCCGTCTCGCCTCTATGACTTGGTCGCACTGTATGTTAAAATCCCAAAGTATTATCGTTATTATTATTATTATTATTATTATCATTCTTTTTCTTCTTCTTCTTCTTCTTCTTCTTCTTCTTCTTCTTCTTCGTCTTCTTCTTCTTCTTCTTCTTCTTCTTCTTCTTCTTCTTCTTCTTCTTCTTCTTCTTCTTCTTCTTCTTCTTCTTCTTCTTCTTCTTCTATTTTAAAAAGGATTGACGTAACTCTTCACGAAGGTATATAGTCAAAACGAAGAGCGCGATTCAATTGTATAAATGTTTTATTCGTTTAACAATATTTCGACAGTACGTCTGTCTTTGTCAAGTTCTATTATTATTATTATTATTATTATTATTATTATTATTATTATTATTATTATTATTATTATTATTATTATTATTATTATCGTCATCACAGTTATTTCTTCAGTTATACCATTCATTACCGAAATAAATAAATTACTGGATTATTCTATAATACTTCACTAACATCGTTAATCCGATATATTCTCACATTTACCTTAATGTCAGGAAAGATAATAAAACGGCGTTAAAGGGCGCCATTTTGCTTTAGTCTTTTCTTACGATAATCCACAGCTAATTACTATATACAATAGATTAGTAATTGTTGTTGTTGCTGGTGCTGTGGTTGTTGTTGCTAATGCTACTGCAGCAGTATTTATCGTTGTTGTTGTTGCAGTTGTTGATAACGCTGTTGTTTTTGAAAATATTCTATTGAAATTTTTCTTTAAATTTTCAGTATTTGTTTTCATATTGTTTGTTGCTATTGGTTAAGTTTATTTCGTATTATCTTACAAGCACATACGTCGTCTGGCTCTGTTTATCACTTCGTGTATGTTTGTTTATCTCGTAATTTATCTACCCCTTGTCTATCTGTTCTTTTATCTGTATGCCTGCCAATCTATGTATTTGTCCGCTCGTCCATCTGTCTGTCTGTCACCTACCTACCTACCTACCTACCCACCTACCTACCTACCTACCTACCTACCTACCTACCTACCTACCTACTTACCTACCTGTCTGTCTGTTCGTCCATCCATCCATCCATCCATCCAGCCATCCATCCATCCGTCCGTCTGCCTGTCTGCCTGTCAGTCTATGTGTCTGTCAATCTATCCATTCATCCATCCATCCGTCCGTCTGACTGCCTGTCTGTGTCTGTCAGTCTATCTGTCTGTTTATACATTCACCCACCCATCTGTCTGTCCATCCATCCATCCATCCATCCGTCAGTCCGTCCATCCATCCGTCCGTCCGTCCGTTCGTCCGTCCGTCCATCCGTCCATTCCTTTTGGATAATCCAAACATTAAAATTCTGCTTCTACCAACTCGTAGAGGGCCAAAGCACCCACATCAGGACAATGCACAAATTCCATCCTGGCAATCAACTACTTGGCAGAGATGGGCACGGGAACTGTCTCCTTCACTCCAAACAGTGCAGACCTTACTCCCTAAGATTGTGATTGTTCCTCAATCTGAACAAGATTATGAAGGAGGTCGTGACAAGGGCCCTGGATACCTTCACTTTTTAGGCCTTCCTTGCGGTTTTCACAACGTGGCTAAAGTACTACAAGTGCACTGAATTCAGTGGATTTTACTTTAAAGGAGATTAGAGATTTGTACTGCAACGAAATTAATAAATATCTCAACTGAAACAGTCTCAAGACTTCTGGAATGCAGGTCGTACATTACGCAATAGCACTCTACCATCAGATACATATGTCATCTGTTAAATATTAGAATATGAACGAACCAATAAGCATATCCATACATACACAAAAAAACTCATATATTGACATACATAACACACGCATACACACGCACATTCGACTATCCATCAAAGTATATACATACATCAATATACATACACATGCGGGTTTATGTATAATATATATTAATAGAAACATGCTCACTTTGAAAGTAATAGCATCGTGGCTAGTCGCTAACACTCCTAGTTATATGGAATCCATTGATACAAGACATATGAAAGAAACAAACATACTCACAATCACACATGTATACTTATTGATAAGTATACATATAGATAGTTATATGAATATATATATATATATATATATATATATATATAT
>NC_142954.1:8057927-8065427 GCF_046866305.1 Octopus bimaculoides
ATCTATCTATCTATCTATCTATCTATCTATCTATCTATCTATCTATCTATCTATCTATATATTTGTCTGTCTGTTTATCTATCTATCGATCTAAACGCACATACACAAACACACACACACGCAACCACACATACACACAAACACGCACACCTAAGTATGAATCTTCATAGAATTCTCCGCATGTTTTTCTCTTTTAGACCATTGGAGATGAGAATTGAAGAATTTAACCTATAGCAATGTTCATTCCGTAGATCAGCTACTCCAAGAACACAAAATGACTTCAGTGCTGCTAGAAGTAGGTGAAGTAGGTAAACAGTGAATAGGTAGCAGTGGCAGCCGCAGCAGCAGCTGATCGTAGACAGGAAAGGGCTACAGATGAATAGAGGTGATCATCCATTGGCAGATACCTGCGAAATCACGAAATGTCATCTAATTGAATCTCATCAAATCGATTGCTTTCGATAAAACGTTTCATTCGATAATTGTATATATATATATATATATATATATATATATATATATATATATATATATATATATATATATATATATATATATATGTATATATGTGTGTTTATGTGTTTGTATATGTATGTTTAGGCATATATATATTTATATATATATATATATATATATATATATATATATATATGTATATATATATACATATGTTTATGTATGTATAGGTACAAGCATGTATTTGCATGCATAAGTATATATATGCATATACATACATATATGTGTATTTATATGTATATATACGTATGTATGCATACAAAACATATATATATACACACGTATATACATATATATACATCAATGTTGTATATAATTATATATAATTACACACATCGTACTTGTCTTTCATGTGCGTATATATATACATACGAACATATATATATATATATATATATATATATATATATATATATATATATATGTATATATGCGGAAGTGCATCCATTGGATTTCTTGTTGAACACAATGCTTTTGAGTGTATAACTTCCGCTATTATGTGTGAGTGCTTGCGTAGTCTCTTGTGTGCATGCGTGTGGGTGTACTTAAAGGACCGTGTGTGCGTCCATGTGTCTGTACATATGTATGTGTGCGTGTGTATGCGTGTGTACATATATATGAATTTGGGTATACCTCTGTGCAGAAGAAAATCTTCAACACGCAACAGCAAATTCTACCGGATGTTTATATCTTCCTCTCACGTCTATTGACTGCAAGTTACCCCACCTTCTTCTTCGTATATAGACCTGCCTGAAGGTGCCTGTGCGTGCATGATAGTGCGCACACGTGTGTATGTGCGTGTGTGTGTGTGTGTATGCATTTGTGTGTGTTCTATATATTTAAAGAGACATTTACCATATATATATATATATATATATATATATATATATATATATATATATACATATATAATACAAATACAGATATAAATACCTATAATGTTTTATATATATGTATATATATATAATGCTTTATACACACACATACGCACATACACACACACATACACACGCATATACAGATGCATATATGCATACATATATGCATATATAACGTTTTATATATAGATATGTATATGTAGGTAGGTACGTATATATATATGTATATATATATATATATATATATATATATATATATATATATATATATATATATATATATATATATATACATATATATATTTATATATACCTTTCATCTTTTACTTTTAACAGAGATTTTACTGCGGCAATGCTGGAGCAGACTGACCCAGGTACTTACTTTTAAGTCTGGTACTTATATTATTGGTTCTCTCTTGCCGAACAACTAAGTTACAGTGATGCAAACAAACCAGCACCGGTTGTAAGACGGTGGCTGAAGGACCAGCACGATGCATGCACACAGACATATAAAGCACGCACATACGCGCGCACGCACAAACACACGTGTCCGCTTCTTTCTAACCACTTTTATTCATTCTTTTGTTTTCTGATGAATGACTAGCGTTAGAAACGTCACACTTTCTCTTCTTTTTAAGCGTTAAAATGAAACCGCATTCGTTAGCATTACCGTTTCTATAGGTCCTTTCCTTTATGTTATCGTTCTGTCTCTCTTTACAGCTTCCTTTCAATTTCTTCATTTTTCTTGCAACCCTTTTTCGCTCACATTTTTTATTCCCCTTTCCATATTCACAATCTTTTCCTATTTTTTGCCAATTATTCAAATCCTAGCTATGTTACTTTTCAAACACTTTATAACAAATGAGCTATACTCTAAATGATATATATATATATATATATATATATATATATATATATATATATATATATATATATATATAGATAGATACATACATATATATACATATATATATATGTATATATATATGTGTATGTGCACATATATAGATACATATGTACATATATGTAGATATATATGTATATACAAATATATGTATATCTACATATATATATATATGTAGATATAGCCTTGTTTTTTCTATCTCATTACGAAAAGTAAATCTTCATATATATATATATATATATATATATATATATATACATATATTTATTTATAAATGTATGTACACACACAAATTCATCCGTGTGTTTGTGTGTGTGCTGTGTGTTTATGTTTGTACATTTTATTTCTATCTACACAAGTTCGATGTTAATTCTTTTATTCTTTGAAGAAACTCCGAAAGGTGGAATCTACAGCAGTTATACTTGATTATACCTTGTCTTCAACAGTCATACTTTCTTTGTTCATGCTGAATATAGGAGGTTAAAAAAAAAACTGTGCCTTCAGTAACGTATCCTCCTTTTTGGATATCAAAGCCATGAAACAGAATCGTTACGGTAAATTACTAATCTCCCGTTCTTGTACGCAATATATAATGCGCTATAACGGTGGTGAGCTGGCAGGATCGCTAGCACGCCAGGCAAAATGCTTAGTGGCATTTTGTCTGTCTTCACGTTCTGAGTTCAAATTTCGCCGATCCGATGTCGACTTTGCCTTTCATCCTTTTAGGGTCGACCAAATAACTACCAGACGAGCACTGGGTCGATGTAATCGGCTTAACCACTCTACCGAAATTACTGGCTTTGTGCCAAAATTGGAAAACAATATATTATACAATTATCTCTTTATTGCCCACAAGGGGCTAAACATACAGGGGAAAAACAAGGACAGAGAAAGGGATTAAAGGCAAAGTCGACCTCGGCGGAATTTGAACTCAGAACGTAGCGACTACAAACTCGTTTACTTCATTCATATATATATACATATATTCACACAGCGTCCAATTCTCTAACGGTTTTTTTCAAATGAATCAAGTCATAACCTTATCCATCTATTGTTTTCATAATCGGTCATAATGTCTTACGTTTAAGATGATTCCCATGCTTTCCCTGATGAGAAGGTTACAATTTTAATATCAAAGATCCCTATGGATCACACAGGTTGTAATCCTTTGAAACATATGTAGGAATAAAGTATGCAATTATAACATGCGTTTTCTCCATTCCTTAAATTCTTAAATATATATATATACATATATGCATTCGGTGCGAATGGTTTTGTTATATGCTCCCGTATTTTACAATGGTGTAAATAATAATAGTGGTATTTTTATATAAGCTTAAAACTTATGCCGTTCGCCGTGCAATGACTAAGGAAAATAGTTTAATAAAGGGGCATATAAGCCCTCGACAGAAAAAGAAGGCTTATATATATATGTGTGTGTGTGTGTGTATATATATATATATATATATATATATATAATATATATATATATATATATATATATATAAATAGATATATATTTATGTATCTATGGTTTGTATGCACGCGTGTATATGTGTATTATTTAAGACTTATCCGTTTTAGAATTTAACCACTCATTGAAAGAGTTTTACGTGTCCTGTTTCTCAGTGAAATTGTATACGTATTTATGCATGCATGCATGCATGTGCCTGTATATATATATATATATATATATATATATATATATATATATATATATATATATATATATATATATATATATATATAATATATATATATGTACATGGATGTATATATGCATATATATACGCGTGTGGAATTGTGTGTAGCACGCACTTTTGCGTATACACACTCGCTCTCATAAAACATATTCATATATATATATATATATATATATATATATATATATATATATATATATATATATATATATATATATATATACTATATACATATAACATATACATATACATATATACACTTACACACACACACACATATATATGCATACATATACATGTAATATATAATATATTATTGATGACGGCATGAAAATCAAAGTGATGAATCACAACTACCTATTTCCAACCTAATCGATAACCCACTCATTATGTGTCTATCTATTATCTTTATATTTATTTATTGATAAGCTCAACATGTCTATTATAGCCTTATATTGTCCTTATTATTGTTTGTGTTTGTTGCTGTAGACGTCGTCGTCGACGTTCGCTGTCGTCGTCGTAGTAGTAGTAGTCGTCGTAGTAGTCGTAGTAGAAGTAGCAGTAGCAGTAGAGATAGTACAGTTGCAGTAGTTCTACTAGTGGTAGTAGTGGTAGTAAAGTTATCGTAATAGTAATATTCATAGTAGTAGGAATAGTATTAGTGATAGTAGTAGTAGTAGTAGTAGTAGTAGTAGTAGTAGAAGTAATAGTAGTATTTTTTATTCTTTTATTCTTTTACTTGTTTAAGTCATATGATTGCGGCGGTGCTGGAGCACCGACTTCAAGGGGTTTTTAGTGGAACAAATCGACCTCAGCTCTTATATCTTTAAGCCTAGTACTTAGTCTATCGGTGTATTTTGCCGAACCGCTATGTTACGGGGACGTTAACATACCAACAGCGGTTGTCAAGCATTGATGGTTAGGGAGAAACACACAGGCACAAAGACGCTCACACATAGATATATACACATTCACACTCACACACACACATACACACACACACACATATATATATTCTTTTATTCTTTTACTTGTTTCAGCCATTTAACTGCGGCCATGCTGGAGCACCACCTTTAATCGAATAAATCGACCCCAGGACTTATTCTTTGTAAGCCTAGCACTTATTCTATCGATTTTTGGCCGAACTGCTAAGTTACGAGGACGTAAAAGAATAAAGGAATATATATGTGTGTGTTTGTGTGTAAGTATAATGCCTATATCTATTTATCTATCTTTCTATCTGTCTGTGTGTCTGTCTGTCTGTCCGTCTGATCAACGAAAGAAAAAGTAATTAATCCAGTGAGAGATACATATTATTTAATGTACATACAGCATGCAGTCACGTGCTTTTAATAGTTTCATACGTTGGAGATGTAGTCTGTAAAACTTTTCAAAGGTTTATCATTTAGACGTACACGAGCATGTCTAGATATGAAACGATATGCATGGGAATACATTCATAAAACAAAACATATGAACCTGCACACATACATGCATGCATCCATCCATCCATCCATCCATCCATCCACCCATTCATACATACATGCATGCATCCATCCATCCACCCATCCATCCATCCATCCACCCATTCATCCATCCATCCATCCATCCATTCATACATACATGCATACATACGAAAATACCTTGCTGATGTTGAAATTCGAATGAAGAAATCTGTCTCTTTCTCTATTGGCAAAGGATATTGGAAAGAAACTGAATAATGACAGACAGACAGACAGACAGACCTACAGATAGACATCAGACTGTCTATTCGTGACCCAGGGAGGACCATCACTGACCATGGTCCAATGCAAAATGCTATCATTGTTCTGCAAGAGGTTATTGCATTTGCGGTTACCATGCTCGCTGCCGTGCATTCCTATTCGTGCAGGTAGCGGATAGTTATCTCGCCGGCGATCGCATAATCTAACGTTTAAGGTGCAATAACGTTTGCACAGCATCTCACAGACCTTCTCAACCCTACTTGCACACACACAACATATAAGTGCATACATACGTAAATATTTCTATATGTATGTATGTATGTATATATATATTATATATATATATATATATATATATATATATATATATATATGTGTGTGTGTGTGTGTGTGTGTGTGTGTGTGTGTATACACATATATGTGTATATGTATATGTACATACACACGCGCATATATAAGCTAGCGGTCCGGTCAGAGAAACCGATAGAGTAAATAGCAGGCGTAAAAAAGTAACAAAGTTCAAAAGTAATATGGCGAATTTCTTCGACATTGACCCTTCAAGGCGGTGCCACAGCATGGCCGCAGTCCATTGACTGAAACAAGCAAATGAATAACATAACAGCTATATGATCGTATACACTTATATACATGTATATATGTGTGTATATATATATATATATATATATATGCACAGTTACATATATGTATGTGTATGGATACGTATATATATGTGTGCGTTTATGTATGAATATGTATACGTATTTATGTATATATATGTAGGTATAGAATATACAGCTCCGACGAAAACACCAATACATAATTAGAAAGTTCGTTTGTTGACTCAAAGCAATAAATATTCAAAAGACGTTTCCCTTTAGATTTATCTGGCAATAAGAATAATACGCTGTTTCTGACAGCCTTTACTAATATATTCATATCTATCTATCTATCTATCTATCTATCTATCTATCTATCTATCTATCTATCTATCTATCTATCTATCTATCTATCTAATCTATCTATCTATCTATCTATATATATATACATATATATATATATATATATATATATATATATATATATATATATATGTATATATTTGTGTATCTATCAATTTGTCTATGTATGTATGTATGTATGTATGTATGTATCTATCTATCTGTCTATCTGTCTGTTTGTCTGCTTGTCTGCCAAGCCTGTCTGTCTGTCTGTCTGTCTGTCTGTATGTATGTATTTCTCTATACAGATATGTTTGTATTTTCATATGTATATATATGTATAAACATACATACATACGTATATATATATATATACATACACACACACACACGCACATATATATATATATGTACATATGAATGCATACACACACATATATAAGCATCAAAAACGCAACAGGGTAAATCTGAAATCGTCAAAGTGGTCTATTTTAATTACCATGCTGAAAGTGCTCAACGCGTCATCATATCTAATTATAAAGTACTCCGGAACTATGACATATGCCTAAAGTTATGAAATAATAAAGAACTGAACAAGTTTCGGGTACACTACAAAAATAAATTATAGGAACTCTTCCTCAGTATCTCTTCCACGATAAACATTATGTCTTTGTGACCGTTCAAATCATGTGAAGTTGTGGAAAAGACCGTCTTTCGTGCTATTCTGTGAACACATAGCAGTCGGTCACGGGGGACGGAATACAAAACCGACTGAATGAGAGAAAATGACTAAGTTGTAGAATTAAGACCAACATACACACGTACGCACGCACACAC
>NC_142954.1:8072927-8075427 GCF_046866305.1 Octopus bimaculoides
ACACGTACACAGAAATTCTCAAAGCAGCAAGAAATACATCTATATATATGAGTGTATATATGAATATTGAATATGTGTGTGTGTATGTACATTTATATATATATATATATATATATATATATATATATATATATATATATATATATATATTCACACACACACACACACACACACACACACATATAGAAATATATAGATATATCCACATATATATATACATATACATATATGTATGCAGGGAGAGAGAGAGAGAGAGAGAGAGAGAGAGAGAAAGGGAGGGGAGGGAGAGTGTGTGTATGTGTAACTATGATTGTGTGTGAATGGCTGATCGCATATGCGTGTGTCATAGTTGCTGAGAACCGTTTGAACCTATAAACTTTTCAACACACACACACACACACACACACACACACACACACACACACACACACACACACACACACACACACACACACAATATACATAAGCAAACACACGCACCTACCTGAATCACATAGGTATACACAAACGCTTTCACAGATATACAAATTTATACACACATAGTGTATATAATGATATGTATGTATGTATATATATATATATATATATATATATATATATATATATATATATATATATATATATATACATACGTACATACATATATATACACATATTATGTAGTCTTCGAATATTTCTTCTTTGAAATGTTATCTAAGGACCGCCTGGTCGGTGAGAAAACCGGAGTAATAGCCACAACGGTGCAATAATTGTCACAATTCACACACACGCACACGCACGCGCACACAAATACACGCACACACAAGCATTCACAAACGAATATACACACACGTTTACGTACATACATAGACACATACACATTCATACATATATGTATAAATATATATGAAAATGATTCTCATGTGTAAATATATATATATATATATATATATATATATATATATATATATATATACACATATGTATATATATATATATATATATATATATATATATATATATATATATATATACATACATACATACTACATACATATATATATATGTGTGTGTGTATTTGCGCTTATATATATATATATATATATATATATATATATATATATATTTATATATATTTTTACATAGATGTCTGATTCATTTATACATACATATCCGTACTTGTGTATATAAATGCGATCATACATACAAAGACACACACGCACGTGCACACAGATATGTGTGTGTTTGTGTGAATGTGTGTCCGTGCTTGTGTGCGTGTGTTTGTGTGCGTGTGTTTGTATCTGCTGATATTGTGCAAAATATCAAACAGTGTTAGATTTCTATACGGAAAGGGTCTATCTACCCCTTCTTTGTACATAGATAAGACATGAAATTGCGGCAGCACACCTTAGAATGGCTGCTTAATGCTTTCTAAGACCGCAAATTGAAGTGGTTGTGATAGAAATGCAAGAAAGATTCTCTACACTTCCTCGGAAGTTCCAAGCCCTATCTCTACGTGAGGAGTCACAACTCACTTCTACGTTAACTTAATTAAATAATGGCATGCCCTGCTCTCTCACACAATAATAATAATAATAATAATAATAATAATAATAATAATAATAATAATAATAATAATCCTGATAATCCTTTCTAATATAGGCACAAGGCCTGAAATTCTGGGGGATCCTAGTGTTTCACTGGTACTTAATCTATCGACCCCGAAAGGATGAAAGGCAAAGTTGACCCCGGTGGAATTTGAGCTCAAGACATGAAGACATACTGAATGTCTCTAAGCATTTTGCCCGGCGCGCTAACGATTCTGCCAGCTCGTTTAAATAATTCTTTCTACTAAAGGCACAAGGCCTGAAATTTTGGGAAAAGAGGGGACTCGTCAATTATATCGACCCCGGTGTTTCACTAGTATTTAATTTATCGACCCCCAAAAAGATGAAAGACAAAGTCGACCTCAATGGAATTTGAATTTAGAACGCCACGACGGACGAAATGTCGCTAAGCATTTCGTCCCACGTGCTAACGAATAATAATAATAATAATAATTCACACGCCAGAAAAGGTCACAGAAAACGAGAAAGCAACCATACTCTGGGATATGCCAATACACACAGATAGATAAATTAAGGCAAATAGACCAGATATAGTTGTCAAAGATCATGAAGGAAAAAAATGCCTTCTAATTGATGTTTCAATACCAGCAGATGACAACGTTTCTCTAAAAGAAATGGAAAAACTTTCAAAATACAAAGACCTGGAAATAGAGATAACTCGAATGTGGAATCTAAAAACAGAAACAATTCCTATCATAGTAGGTGCCTTAGGTATAATAAAAAAATATTCAGACAAATACATAACAAAAACACCAGGACTTACAAATATATATAACATACAGAAAATTGCACTACTGGGTACTGCACACATTCTACGCAAAACACTTTCAATACAGTAAACATAAGAGCACCACAGCAAACCACAGCACATACCCAAGGCGCACAGAGCTGCG
>NC_142954.1:8082927-8095427 GCF_046866305.1 Octopus bimaculoides
CAATCGACTACGTTTCGGTATTCTTACTAGAAAGCAGTGGTTTCTATTTTACCATAATCTTCCTCTGTAAGAAGTGCGTGTAAAAGTCCACGAGAAATTAGCTGGATGGTATTCCAGGACCGGTCCCTAACATAGGGACCATACATGAGATACTAGCGACCATCTTTAATTAGACTGAAAAAGAGTGGTGCCTTCCTTCTTTCGGCATAATCTTTCTCTCTAAAAAGTGTTTGAAAGGTCTTTGAGGAATTTGCCATAAGGGAGTCTAAGAGTAATCCCAATAATTGCGACTCATTACTGTCGATCACTTTTCCGCGGAATTCCTAGAAAACTGCGGCTTCTATTTTCACCACATTCTTTGTCTCCAAGAAATGTTTGGACAAAAGCTATGAAGACTTGGCTGAAGGGAATACTAAGGCTAGTTCCTATCATTGGCAGCAAACTTGATACTGTCGAACATTTTTCATCAGATTTACTGCAGAGCGGTACCATCTATTTTTCATTTTTTACCATATTCCTTCTCTCCAAGAAGAGTCTGAAAAAACTTTTGAGAACTTCACCGAAGACGTATTCTAAGACTAGTCTCTAACGAAGAGATAATATTCGATACAGTCGACCATTTTCAGCAGATTGGTTAAAAAGCAGCACCTTATTCATGTTTCCATAATTTATCTCTCCAAGAAGAGTTTGGCAAAGCGTACGAAGACTTGGCCGAAGAGGTAAAGTGTCTGTCTCAAGTTCTTTCAATGTTGGCAATCTTTATCACTATGGTCACCAGACAGAGAAAAACTGTCAGCCATTCTGTCTGGTACATTATATGAAACGAGCCAACAGTTCTGAATTCCTTGAGGACTGCAGTTACTCATTGATGACAGAGTGTATATATTTATATGAGTACGCGTGTGTGCGTGTATATGTCATATAAGTGTATGTGTGTGTGTGTGTGTGTGTGTGTGTGTGTGTGTGTGTGTGTGTGTAGGCTTTGATGTACAAGTGTTTGAACGTAAGAGGTATTACGTACGTGCATACATACATATATACATACGTTCATACATACACACTGTTATACATGATTGCTTGTCAAGTGTTTGTTCTCAGTTTAAACAGTTTAAACAAACATATACAAAAGTGTGAACACGTGTGTGTGTGTGTGTATATATATATATATATATATATATATATATATTCATACGGGTGTGCGTACACATATGTATATATATATATATATAGATAAATAGACAGATAGATAATATACACACACACACACACATATATATATATATATATATATATATATATATATATATATATATATATACGTATATATTTAAACTCGCGCATATACAATATAAACCGCGCGCGCGCACGCACACACACAAATACATATATAAACAAGCATATATAAGTATATATGTCTTTCTCTCTCACTCTCACTTTCTGTACCTACCTACCTACCTACCTACCTACCTACCTACCTACTTATCTATCTATCTATCTATCTATCTATCTATCCATCTATCCATCCATCTATCCATCTATCTATCTATCTATACATACATACATACATACATAAATACATACACACACAGACAGAGGCACATATACGTATATATATATATATATTTACGTGCGTGTGTGTGTGTGTGTGTGTATAGGATTGTATTGCGTTAATACACATTTGTACCTATACGTATGTATGTACACACACACACACACACACACACACACACACATAATCACACATACATTTATGTATGTACGATTGTAAGAGTATTTGAAAAGAAGTTTGGTGTGGAGAGTAAGTGTGAACAGTTCCGTGTGCAGTTAGTGTGACCGTTGAGAGCTCCAGTGGCACAGTGGTGTCACCAATGATGAATGACTGTTTATATATTAAGAACGTCCTGGAATTGTGTATACAGGTCATTAGGATTGTTAACTTATCCCCCTTAGGGTTGCTCTTCTTCGTGGTTACCTGTTTCTACACGCTGACATCCAAACACTTATGCATGCGCACACTAAGTCCCTTCACCCTTGCACTCGTATATATATATATATATATATATATATATATATATATATATATATGCGAGTAAAAATAAATACAAAAAAGGTGTTTTTTTGTATGATTGTGTATAGAGGAATATATTATTTTGTTTAAAAGAGTTCCAACACTGTCTGTTTTTTATGTTTTATTTATATTCCTGCAGAACTAATGTGGGGTATAGAATATGGAATATACGATATATAATATAATATACAATATACAATATAAAATAAAATAAAAATACATATATGTATGTATGTATATAAATATGCACACGCACACGTTCGCATAAGCACACAATGCATACATACTTACGTTCATACATACACAGTTACACACAGACACACTCACTCACACACAAATATACACACAAATATACACGCAAATTCACACACACACACACACACACACACACACACACACACACACACACACACACACACACACACATACATGTCTTAGTCTTAGTAACAGGAATATTTCGTTAAGATAACGAAAATAATTTTTTACCGTGCGGGCCTTTAGCGAAAAGTTCAGTGAAACAAAGAAGTATTTCACGTACGCACGCACAAATATGTATGCATGTATGTATGTATGTATGTTTGCATGTAAGCTTGTATGTATGTATGCATTTATGTATGTATATTTTCATCAATCTATCACTATCTATCTATCTATCTATCTATCTATCTATCTATCTATCTATCTATCTATCTATCTATCTATCTATCTATCTGCTTGCATGTCAGTTTGTCTATCTGTCTATCTGTCTATCTGCCTGTATGTATGTCTGTATGTATGTATACAATCAACAGGTGAGATCTAGAGATAATGAACACGGAAAACACGTCATGGTGATCAATTAATTTGAACTCAAATTCCGAAGTCTTCTTTATCGAGGACAAGGTGCACGGAGAAAAGAGTGGGTACGGGAAAAATCCAGGTTAGTTGTTATGGAGATAGTAATAGCCTTATTGTGTTAATCTGCACTGCCACCTTCCCCTCTCTCTCTATATAAACATTTTTGTACGCATGCACACATATATAGTGATTAATCTATTTATCTACAGTTATCTATCTATCTATCGATCTTTTTCACACTCTTCTTCATATTGATTCTACATGAATATTATGTTTAAGAGTACAAGTGTTTGTGAATAATGAACAAATAAAAGAGAACATACGTACATACAAACAGCGTTAATCAATTTTCGAAGTTTATTGCATTCTCACCAGAAGTGTCCCTATTAAGTTGACCAGTCCCATGCAAACAAGCAGCCAGTCTGTTTAAATACTCAACGAATCCTGTGGTTATAGATACAATTGAGTTACAAATTTACATACCGTAAGGTACCGTAGGTGTTAACACTGTGTTTGATATCAGGGCCTTTATATATATATATATATATATATATATATATATATATATATAGTTGAAATGAAGTGCTTTGCTCAAGAACACAACGCAACGTCTTGTCTGAGAATCGCAACTACGATATCACAATCGTGAATGTAACCCTCTAACCACTAAGCCATACTGTTCCGTTCCGTTAGCGTAATATCACAAAAAAAAAATACAAGCATGTTTTCGTCTTCGTCCATACACATATATACATATACACTGTACATATACACTGTACATATGCACTGTACTTCGACATACACATATACACTGTACATGTCTAATTAACATATATATACACCTATCGGTACCCGTTATATATTTTTGCTTGGGAATCCAGAAAAATGAACTGGAGTCGGTTGCTTCTGACAGCATCCAACGGAAGGCAAGCCTGAAATGTCTGCCTCTATGACCTTTACATAGGTAGTGGGTAACGATTTTCTTCACTACTTCAGGAAGTGACGACCCTGCCCGACACGAGTCCCGGGCTCAGCTGGCTCCGGTTAACAGTACCCGGAATGGGTCCCTATCCAGGATTACGGAAAGGAGACAACCTTCAAAGAAATCCGGAGTGGAGCCCCGTAGGCGGTTTAGTGTTCGACTCGACACTCTTCCAGCAGCTCCTGTAACCAAGCTGGTGCCAAACATAATACTCTGCACTCCTTTGGACTGCGTCAGCAAGGTCGAGAGAGGAATGCTGACGTTTGGGCTACCCAGGATTTTCTTACATCTAGCCCAGGCCTGTGCAAAACTGGAGAGGACATGAAATGTAAAAACATGACTGGATTAGTTTATGCGCAACTCCATTGTCTCCCGAGACAAAAGGGTGCCAACAACAATGACCTTTACAGAAATAAGTGGGCAGAGATAATGGAATGACATGAGATGAGATAAATACATTCAAACCGTTGATGTTGCTTGCAATCCTTCCTAAAATTACCTGACGAAAATACAACAATAAAATCATGGCGGAGAAGCCCTACATACAACGAAAGAGACTATGCATGGTTGTTTTCTATAAATTTGAAAATGATGCTAAAATTCTTTTCTAATATTAGCACAAGACTGGCAATTTTGAAAGGAGAGGAAGTTGATTATACTGGTCTTAATGCTCAACCGGAACTTATTTTTATCAATCACGAAATGATAAAAGGCAAAGTCGACCCCGGGCGGTAGTTGAACTCAGAACGTAAAGAATTAGATCCACAAACATTTCGTAGTAACGATTCTACCAGTTCGCCGCCTCGAGGATAACGCTGATATTAACAGGAAGTGTAATCTCTTTTGAACACGTGATCGCTACATCACGTCATATCTCGGAGGTTATGCTTATGTAATTCAGTACAGAAGATAGCTATGAAATTCTTAATGAACAAAAGAGTCAGTGAAGATACGAAACTCCCAAGATGCGACCGAAAATGTCAGTTATGTCATATTACTGTACAAGACATTGAAATATGTGACCAGCAGCTTACCGCAAATGACATTAAGATACTACTTTCCAATGCGATATAACGCTGTCGTTAAAACAATATACAATGCCATCCGTAGAATGGACAGCGCTGGAATAAATAAAGACAATAATTCTGTAATTGAATACATACGTCCGTGTGAAGGCAAGGAACAATGGGGGAACATTCCCACCAAAAGCTCTGCCAAGTGCAAACAGGTTTCATGTAGATATTCGAACACACACACACACACACACACACACACACACACACACACACGCACACAGAAACGCATACAAGCACATACAAATTATGCGCAGGCGTGGATGTGTGGTGTAGAAACTTGCTTCTCAACCATATGGTTTCGGGTGCAGTTCTTGTGCGTGGCATTTTGGGAAAATGTTTCTATTATTGCTCTGGGCTGATCAAATCCTTGTGTGTGGATTTGGTAGGCGGAAAATGAAAATAAGCCCCACGATGTTCCGGGTTCAGTGTCCCATTGCGCAAGTGTTTTCTACTATAGCCTACTATAGTCTACTATAGCCTCGGACTATTATCGTAACAAACATGTGAAATGTTGAAACGCGCGTAGGGAAGCATATTTATAAATTCCATCCATGGATTATTATTATTATTATTATTATTATTATTATTATTATTATTATTATTATTATTATCATTTTTATTATTATTATTATTATTACTACTACTACTACTACTACCATACGATATATCGGTCCAGATCAGTGCAACCTCATAAAACCGTTGTTGCCAGTTGGTATCGTTTGACTGTAGCCGGAATAATAGAACAAGACCTTTTACATGCAAATTCAAAAACTTCTCCCGTGAACAAACTTAAAGAATATATATATATATATATATATATATATATATATATATATATATATATATATATATATATATATATATATATATATAAATACATACATACATACATGCATATATATATATATATATATATATATATATATATATATATATATATATATATATATATATATATAATAATATTATTAGGGACAAAATCCAAAATTACAGGTAAAAAACTCAATTAAAATCAATTTATAAAAAATTAAAATTAAATTGAGCCTTATAGATAAAGTATATATAAAATATATATAGTTTTAGGGAAAATAACCAATTTTCAAGAACTCATCGATGAAAATCCACTATCACATATAGAAAAATTAATAATTAAAAGCACAATAAATGAGTATAATATAAAGTAAAGTAAATATCATAAGATAAATATAATAAAAAGATTACACGTGTTTCATAACCAATTTTCAAATAGAAAAGAAATTTAAATCGATTAAAATCAATTGAAATTATCGAAAATAAGTTCTATTCAAAAATATAGCTACTCGTCAGATCGTAATTAGAACAATAATTAGATATATATCTCAACCAACAATAAGTACCAAATGAATTAATATGAAATACTTATTATATAAAGATAGAAAAATTATTTAAAAATATCATAATATCAAAATAATAACCATTCAATAATCATCCCTTCATCCATAATAATAACATGTATATTATATACAAAAAACATCTTACCTAAATTATCATTGTTTTAAATTATCATTGTTTTAAATACAAGTTGAACGAAGTTTAAGTTTAAAATAATAATGAAGATAAAATTAGTACATATTTAACCGGTGTAATAGTTAAAGCTATACTATTTAAAGCTAAAGACGTTTATTTAATTATGATTAAAGATCAATTGAATAATAGAAAAATACAAGATTATTTATTTCTACAAACGTAATAATAAAAAATATGAATGAAAAAATTATGAATGGAAAAAATTATGAATGAAAAAATTAGGAAAGAAAAAATTATTAAGAATAAAAGGTTAAACTTTATATATATATACAAAGTTTTGATTTAAAAAAAAAACTTTAACGATATTATAAACTATAAAGATTAATAATTAATCAAATTACGGAAGGATAAGTACTGTTTTCACTTTGCTAAAGATTTTCTACTATTTGAAAATAATATGTATTCTTGTTTTTATACTATTCATTTGTTTCTTTATAGATTATTTTAATTGATAACTTATTTAACACTATATTATTTAGAAGTTATAGTTTCATTTCAACATAATATTAGAACTTCGATTGGAATAGTGTTGATATATTTTCGATTATTTTTGATTAATATTATTTGATTAATTATTAATCTTTATAGTTTATAATATCGTTAAAGCTTTTTTTAAAATCAAAACTTTGTATATATATATAAAGTTTAACCTTTTATTCTTAATAATTTTTTCTTTCCTAACTTTTTCATTCATAATTTTTTCCATTCATAATTTTTTCATTCATATTTTTTATTATTACGTTTGTAGAAATAAATAATCTTGTATTTTTCTATTATTCAATTGATCTTTAATCATAATTAAATAAACGTCTTTAGCTTTAAATAGTATAGCTTTAACTATTACACCGGTTAAATATGTACTAATTTTATCTTCATTATTATTTTAAACTTAAACTTCGTTCAACTTGTATTTAAAACAATGATAATTTAAAACAATGATAATTTAGGTAAGATGTTTTTTGTATATAATATACATGTTATTATTATGGATGAAGGGATGATTATTGAATGGTTATTATTTTGATATTATGATATTTTTTAAATAATTTTTCTATCTTTATATAATAAGTATTTCATATTAATTCATTTGGTACTTATTGTTGGTTGAGATATATATCTAATTATTGTTCTAATTACGATCTGACGAGTAGCTATATTTTTGAATAGAACTTATTTTCGATAATTTCAATGGATTTTAATCGATTTAAATTTCTTTTCTATTTGAAAATTGGTTATGAAACACGTGTAATCTTTTTATTATATTTATCTTATGATATTTACTTTACTTTATATTATACTCATTTATTGTGCTTTTAATTATTAATTTTTCTATATGTGATAGTGGATTTTCATCGATGAGTTCTTGAAAATTGGTTATTTTCCCTAAAACTATATATATATATATATATATATATATATATATATATATATATATATATATATATATATATATATATATATATATATATGTATATGTATATATATATATGTATATATATATATATATATATATATATATATATATATATATATATATATATATATATATATATACATTTATGTATGTATATATATATATTTATGTGATAATACAAATAATATGTGAGTATATGCATATATACGTACATATATGTACCTACCTACATCTATATGTATATATAGATGTATATCTAGGTACAGGACGTCACAAAAAACGTGGACAAAATGAAGAACAGAACATAATCAGAGCACAGAAAACAAACAAGCCACATAGAGAATATTTCCTTCACCAGCTGCCCCTATTCTAAACTAAGCGTTTCGAAGAGTTAGGGCATATATTTATGTATGTATATACATATATATATATATATATATATATATATATATATATATATATATATATATATATATATATATATATATATATATATATGTGTGTGTGCGTGTGTGTGTGTGTGTGTGTGTGTGTGTGTGTAGGTATATGTATCTAGCTGCTTGTTGACAACTTTTTCCATCGTGTAGGGGTATTTTACCCATTATTTCTGCTATTTTAACGCCGATGCTGCGTTCGAAAATATCACTTCCTTGTTTGTATTGTATTATACACATTCGACGCTTCTAAAAATGAAATGTAAGTTTGTTTATATACACGCTTTGTTGTTATACATGTTAATATTGTATAGTGAAACCCCCCCTTGGTGGATATATATTCTTTATTCGCTGGTAAACCAGACTACCACTGGTTTCATGCAGAGAGACATATTTCTCGCAACGTGAAACCATTGGTACTCTGAATACCACGTGAATGAAGAATATATATTTATATCTATATATATGTGTGTGTGTGTGTGTGTATGTCTGTGTCTGTATATGTATATGTTTATATATATATATACATATATATATATATATACATATATATATATATATATATAATATATGTATGTGTTTGCGTCTGTATGTGCCTGTGTGTATGCTTTTAATATCTTTCTGTTCCTGTATGCAATATGTGCGCATGCGTATACGTACGTGTGTGTGTGCATGCATGTGCATACGTGTGTGTGAGTCTGTATATCCGTGTTTATTATTTTTTAATAACCGTCCCTACATCTACGCAGTGTATGTATGAAGGTAGATACACACACACACATAAGTTAATACATACATACATGCATATATATATATATGTGTGTGTGTGTGTGTGTGTGTGTGTGTGAGTGTTGTTAATATGTTTGTTGTTGTTGTTTTTTAGGCTTTTCGCAGCGGTAATTAGATAAAATTACATTTCGTTTTATTGACAAAGCAATTAAGAAACATCGGGCGAATGAAGTAAAATGGCGGAAGTAAATGTGTGTAAAGGGGTGTGGGTGGGGGAGAGGGAGTGGGTGGTACGGGAGTTGCATGGGTGGGTGGGTGATGGGGTGAGTGTGCGTGTAGGGTGAGTGGGCGGGTGGGATTGGTCGGTGCGGATGAGGTGAAGATATTTGGAATACATGAAAACAGAATAAGCTTATTGAGTTTTATATATATATGTATATACATATATATATATATATATATATATATATATATATATATATATATATATATATATATATATACACATATGTGTGTGTGTGTGTGCGTTTAAATGTTTTGGCATATGTAAAAGATTATATGTGTGTATATATATATATATATATATATATATATATATGAAATATTATATATATATATACATATTATGTTATATTTAAGAACAAATATTACCAATAAAATTAATATTACGCTAGTTATTGGTTCATGAAATTATCAACTTGGTGATAATGATGATGATGAGGATGAGAATAATGATGAAGATGATGATAATCATCATCATCATCATCATCATCATCAATAGCATTTTCTTCGTAATTTTCGTTGTGGTGTTTGTAGTAAACATCAACAATATTGTTATCTTATTGAACACCACTGGCACCAGCATCCCCGTCATCGTTCTCGTCATCATCCTCGTTCTCATCAGCGTCGTCGTCGTCGTCACCGTCATCATCATCCTGTCAGCAGAAGTGACGTCGACGATGACGACAAATATAAGAACAATGATAGCCTCAGATATTGTCATAAGGGGAGGGGGGTTAATCTACACATTCGAATCCAGTATATGACTGGTACTTTATTTTATCGACCCCCGGATGGATGAAAGGCATCGTTGTCTTCGGCGGTTTTGAACTGGAAACGTAAACAACTAGAAGAAATTACGTGAAGCATTTTGTCGATGATGATAATAATAACAATGTTTTCAAATTTTTACCGCAAGGACAGCTTGTGGGTGGGCGTGGGCATGAGTCGATTACGTCGATCCCAGTGTTTCACTGATAGTTAATTTATCAACCCTGAATGGATGAAAGGCGGAATTTGAACTCTTAACGTAGCGACAGGCGAAATACCGCTGAGCGTTTCGTCCAGCGTGCTAACGATTCTGCCAGCTCACCGCCTTAATAATAATAATAATAATAATAATAATAATAATAATAATAATAATAATAATAATAATAATAATAATAATAATAATAGAATATGTGGAGATCGACACATATGTGGAGATCGACACATATCGACACATATATGTGGAGATCGACAAGAAACAATAAATCATATTATCTCTGGCTGCCCAGTCCTGGCTAAGAAGGAATATATTCACAGACACGACAGAGCTGGGACCTATATACACTGGAAGCTATGCCAACATTATGGAATAGCAACAGAAAAAAGATGGTATAAACACACGCCAGAAAAGGTCACAGAAAACGAGAAAGCAACCATACTCTGGGATATGCCAATACACACAGACAGAGAAATTAAGGCAAATAGACCAGATATAGTTGTCAAAGATCATGAAGGAAAAAAATGCCTTCTAATTGATGTTTCAATACCAGCAGATGACAACGTTTCTCTAAAAGAAATGGAAAAACTTTCAAAATACAAAGACCTGGAAATAGAGATAACTCGAATGTGGAATCTAAAAACAGAAACAATTCCTATCATAGTAGGTGCCTTAGGTATAATAAAAAAATATTCAGACAAATACATAACAAAAACACCAGGACTTACAAATATATATAACATACAGAAAATTGCACTACTGGGTACTGCACACATTCTACGCAAAACACTTTCAATACAGTAAACATAAGAGCACCACAGCAAACCACAGCACATACCCAAGGCGCACAGAGCTGCGCTCGGTAGTGAAGTGAAAGCACGTTATAAAAATAAAACTACTGAATAATAATAATAATAATAATAATAACCCTTTCTACTAATGGGTACAAGGCCTGAAATGTTTTGGCGGGGAGGGGACTAGTCGATTTAATCGACCCCGAAAAATCAAAAGGCAAAATCGACCACGGTGGAATAAGAAATCAGAACGTAGCGGCAGACGAAATGCCGCTAAGCGTTTTTGTCCGGAGAGCTAATGATTCTGCCAGCTCGCCATCTTAACAACAACAACAATAATAATAATAATGATAATAATGATAGAGGTCCTTGTTGTGACTTGACAAACAGCACAAACCCCCGGTAGACACAATATTTTCAATCAACAACCTCATGATTTTGTATACTATGTGACGTCTATAATAATAATAATAATAATAATAATAATAATAATAATAATAATAATAATAATCATCCCTTCCATTATAGGTACAAGGTTTGAAATTATTGGGAGAAGGGGGTCAGTCGATCCCAGGGCTTGACTAGTACTTATTTCAAAGGCGTATGTATTTATGTGTACAGCATCTCGGTGGTATTGAATATATCGAAAAAAGTGAAAAGTGAAAACAAGATTTACATGGATTAAAGCCTATAATTGTAGACCAAATTTAATTCGAAGAATCCTGATAAGTGCTTTCACGATATGAGCAGTTGCCGTGTACATCGCATTGATGGAATAGTGAATTAGGCGAAAAATTAAATAAAATAATTATACAGAAATGAACGAGAAAAATCCTAACTGTGCATCGACAACTTTGACCAATGTCAAATATTAGTCTTTTATACATGAAACTTTGTTCTCTGTTGTATGGACCTGACACTTGGGCAGTCTATAAAGCTCGACAAACTATGAATATTACTCGCCTTGATAAGATCAGAAATGCAGAGAACCTATGGCGTGCTGGCCTGTCTCCTACGATGGAGAGAAATTTACGTTGGCTGGAACACGTACACAGGATGGACAAGAGCAGACTCCCCCTGTCAAATCCTTTATTCCCAACTATGCAAGAGGGAAAAACACTGGAAGACCTAGACTGAGATTCAAAGATACAGCAAAAAGGAATATGAAGTGGAAAGGAATTGATCATAATAAATGGCGAGTTCAAGCGAAAAGCTGACCAGTATGGAGAAAGCTTATCGAGTCATGTCAAGGCCAGGAAGAGTCATAGTTGCGATGACTGGCTGCAGATAGACACATGAAGCGGAGAATTGTGTGAAGGGGGACAGAGGTTGGTAA
>NC_142954.1:8100427-8105427 GCF_046866305.1 Octopus bimaculoides
GCTGCTGCTGACGATGACGATGATGATTATGATGATGCTGATGGTGAAGGTGACATTGGCTTTGATACTGTCTGTCCTGGCACTGACGTCATCAACGCAGTTGTTGTTGTTGTTGTTGTTGAGCCTCGCCCCACCCCGCCTCCCATTCAACCAACCTCCGACGAAAAATATTCCATTTCCCCACTTTTTTCGTTTTTGTTCTATCTGTCACCACATCTTACGCTATGTCCTTCTTATTCCAAGAGATTAATGTGAAATTTGAGAGAAATTTCCTTTTATTTTTAGCAGACCCAGCGGCTACGCTTTTTGATAATCGTATGAATTATCTTTTTTATTAAAACACATAATCAGGTTTATTGAGATTTTGTCCCTTCATTGTATGGATTAAGGCTGGCCTGGCTAGGTACTCCGTCGTTTACGATGACGAGTTTTGCAGCTGATTTGCTAGTGAAATTATCTTCCACGTGGCTGAGTACTCCTTGGAGACGCGTACCCTTAACGAAGTTCTCAGGGAAATTCGGCGTGGCACAAAAATGTAGCAAAGCCGGTCCTTTGAAATACGATTGCTTCCGACAGGACTCGATGGAAGGCGTGCTTGAGGACTCTACCCTCACGACCTCCTCAGGAGGAAGTGGACGAAAAAGATGAGCTGTTACCCCTAAGCATTTCACCCGGCGGGTTAACGACTCTGCCAGCTCGTTGCCTTATATTATTATTATTATTATTATTATTATTATTATTATTATTATTAATAATAATAATAATAATAATAATAATAATGATTTCAAATTTTTGCCACAAGGGCAGCTTGTGGGAGGAGGTTAAATCAGTTACATCGACCCCAGTGCGTAAGTGGTACTTATTTCATCGACCCCCGAAGAATGAAAGGCAAAGTCGACCTCGGTGGACTTTGAACATAAAGCGTAGCGACGGACGAAATGCCGCTAAGCACTTCGTCCGACGTGCTAACGATTCTGCCAGTTCGTCACCAGCCACTACACATTCTTTACTTTCTCTCCCTGTCTCTTTCCATGTTCCTTTCTGCGGAAGAGCGTAGGCCCGAAACGCTAAAGACTTTTTCACTTCCCGAGCGTTAAACTAATACATCTGTTTGTTGTCAACACCACCTGTCTTCGTTAAGATATCCTATGCATTGCAACGGCAGCGAGGTAGCTGAATTGTTAGCACACCAGACAGTAATGCTCAGCGGCATTTCGTCCCTCTTCAGTTCTGAGTTCAAATTCTGCCGAGGTCGACTTCACCTTTTATCCTTTCGGAGTCGATAAAATAAGTACCAGTTCAAAACCGGGGATCAATAATCGATTTTTTGTGCATTGTAGAAGTATAACCAATCTGTTGCTGATAAATTTTAACCAAATCTTATAAGGAACCCCTCCCCACCACGAAGGTCATATGGACCTCAGTTGTAAACCACTGATCTAAAACCTGTGTGGTGGCTTTCTGTTGATTCGATCTTGTGAAATTTTGTTTTCAAAAATACATCAATTGTTGAAAATTATTTTTCGGTTCCCTTCCATAAAGATTCGGGCATTTAGAACATATTCGAATAATTAAATGTATAAGTTAATGCGCGCGCACGTTTACGGGAGCGCAACAAACACAGGGCTGCATTGCTATATAAATCCGTATGCGTGTGTGTGTGTGTGTGTGTGTGTGTGTGTGTGTGTGTGTGTGTATACATAAAGACAATTATATTAGTGTGTGTATGAATGCGTGTATATATATATATATATATATGCATGTGTGTTTGTGTGTAAATATGGTATATTATTATATATACATACTTAAATTTAACAATTCATTACCATATGACTATAAAATATGTGTATATATATATATATATATATATATATATATATATATATATATATATATATATATATATATACAGACACATATATTTTATACATATAAATAAATATATAGGAAATCCTACTTATATATATGTATGTATATGTGTGTGTATGTGTGTAAGGAAGTAGATATGATTTGGAAGCGAACCAATATATTTCCTATCATTCTGCCTGACCAGATAGCATTTTGGCAAACATGAGGCAGCGTGTGTGTACATGTGTGTGACTGTACATATATATATATATATATATATATATATATATATATATATATATATATATATATACATATATATGCATATAAGTTCATACAAAATCACACACATATATATATGTACTTGCGTTCATGTATGTATATTAGTATATATATATATATATATATATATATATATATATATATATATATATATATATATATATATATATATATATGTGTGTGTGTGTGTGTGTCTAAGTCTTTAGTTAGCATATAAATGGGCGTGTTGGTATGGCGAAGGAAGAAAGCGTTTATAGCTGCAGAAGAACAGAAAGAACGCAAGAAGTGGATTATTCATATTAATTGGGAACCGGGTGCAGCCGGGGTGGTGGTGGTGGTGGGGGGGATGTGGGGTGTGTAGTGACGTAATCACTCGAAGAACGTCACCTTTACGCATGTCATTCTTGGCGGCGGCGGCGGCGGTCGTGATGGTGGTAGCAGTGGTGTTTACGTTAGTTTCTATGACGGTTAGTGTTGTTCAAATTCTGTGGAGGTAGACCCTGACTCAATCAGTTTCTCCTTCCGGTGTTGCAGGGCCAATAAAATACACCTCTTCGACTTACGACCTATGCGACTTATGACTTCACAAAAAATAACGAATAAATAAACAATAGGCGCTGGAGTGGCTGCGTGGCAAGTAGCTTGCTTAACAACCACTTGATTCTGGGTTCAGTCCCACTGCGTGGCTACTTCGTCAAGTGTCTTCTATATATATATTTATGTATTTATGGGTTTCAGCCAAGTGGCTGTGGTCATGCTGGAGCACCACCGCGAATAACTTTTACTTGTTTCAGTCATTAGACTGCGGCTACACTGGGGCACTGCTTGGAACATTTCTTTTAGTAGATGAATCGACGCCACTACTTTTTTGGTAAGCCTGGTACTTATTCTTAAAAGAAAAAAAAAATCTGAGAAAGGACGGTGTTCTTTAAGAAAGCATAAAAAGTGAAATGAGAGAAATGGAAAACGAAAATCTCGAATTGTGTACTTTTTGCCCGTTCGAATTAGAATTAATCTGGTTGGCGGAAACATATTCAACGGCGAGAAGTTAGTTGGTGAAACTGCATGCATAATTTGGGGAGGGTCCGTTTTCGTCCTTTTATTATTTTTTTAAAAATCAAAACCAGCGTTAGCTTTTGTTTTATTTTAAAAAAGAGAAGTGCCACGTATATCTGAGTCTGAAAGATTGCTTGAAAACACAAGGCATAATATACAAGCGCGTCAGTATATTGTGTTTCGACAGCATGAAACTAATAGTTGCTCGAATTTTTATCCGATACACACACACACACACACACACACACACACACACACACACACACACACACACACACACACACACACACACACACACACACACACATATATATATATATATATATATATATATATATATATATATATATATATACATATATATATATATATGGATATATGTGTTTATATATATATATATATATATATATATATATATATATATATATATATATATATATATATATATATATATATATATATATATATATATATGTATTTGTTGCTGTTGACACTCCGTCGCTTACGACGTCAAGGGTTCCAGTTGATCCGATCAACGGAACAGCCTGCTCGTGAAATTAACGTGCAAGTGGCTGAGCACTCCACAGACACGTGTACCCTTAACGTAGTGTGACAAGTCTGACCCTTTGAATTACAGGCACAACAGAAAGTAAGAGTGAGAGAATGTTGTGGTGAAAGAGTACAGCAGGGTTCACCACCATCCCCTGCTGGAGCCTTGTGGAGCTTTAGGTGTTTTCGCTCAATAAACACTCACAACGCCCCGTCTGGGAATCAAAACCTCGATCCTATGACCGCGAGTCCGCTGCCCTAACCACTGGGCCATTGCGCCTCCACATATGTATGTATATATGTATATATACATACATACACACACACACACACACACACACACATATATATATATGTATGTATATATATGTATATGTTTACACACCCACACACACATGTATGCGAACTTTATGTTCGTTAAAATATGTTTGTGACATATTTCAACTGCCAATGGCAAATTCGCTGCTGTTACCGCGGAGAAAACATTCTCTCTTCTGCTAAAAAGATGTAAACACAGAATATCTGTCCAGTGCTGCCACCTGTCGGATTACCATAAGAGAAAATTCTTTCTCCACGGTAACTGCAGTGATTTTGCCCTTAGCAGTTTAAATATGTCACAAACACAGTCAAACCAACCGAAAGTTCGTTAATGCCTAAACTCTGCCTGGCGTTGATATTACAGTAATATTCAGAGGTGGGAAATACATATTCGTACATGTCAAAAATTATTCATTTATTTAATTTCTAATGAACATAAATGGGATATACCAATACTATATCTACATACACATACATAAACTAAGAATATGGAAAAGAAACTAATAAATTATACTAACTAATGAATTTATATACAAATATAAATATTTAGGGGTGAAAAAGGTATTCGTACAGAACATAAATAACTGATAATTCTGATTTAATACTTCGTAGCATAACCATTATTCAGTTCCACTTCAACCAATCTCTTCTTGTAGTTCTTAATCAATGACTCGCATGTTTCTTTAGGAATTTTTTTCCATTCTTCTCGACAAATTTTCTTCAAATCTGGAATGCATGTTGGGGCTCTTGAATGAGTTTTAATTTTCAAATAACGCCACAAATTTTCAATGGGGTTCAAGTCAGGTGACTGGCTTGGCCATTCTAATAATTTTATATTGTGATTGACAATCCATTAAGATCAAGTTTTTCAAAGTTTGACTTTTGCTACTATTCCTGAAGTCCAAAAACTAATCGTCAGGTTCATGAGCTTTTTAGATTGTCTGTTC
>NC_142954.1:8107927-8115427 GCF_046866305.1 Octopus bimaculoides
TATCTATCTATCTATCTATCTATCTATCTATCTATCTATCTATCTATCTATCTATCTAGAGAGGCAAGTGTTGTCTAGCAAATGTTTCGAAAAAAGATGGATACATGTAGCAAGAATGGCACGTATAAATGACGAAGCCACCTTGACCATGATTCTATAAAACGTTTTAAAATTTTGTAAACAGAGAGTTACTTACGTTTCTTGCTTCAATAAAAGAAATTTTATTTAACAAACTGTGACACTAAAGACCGAGGTTACCGTGGTCTTTTCGTAGGTTTTTCTTTCCACGGATAACCTCCCCATTTATTGGGAATTTTTTGTATTATTTCGTATTTTTTGTAAATATCCCAAACGTTTTGCGATGTTTTTTTTCATCGTTGTCCCCACTTTTTTTTTTTTTCTGCTTTGTTTTCGACCCCCTCGAAAAGAAAAACTCTACATTTGTATTTTGTCCCCTCTGTGTTGAGCCCTGTGTGGCTAATAAAGAAACATATCTATCTATCTATCTATCTATCTATCTATCTATCTATCTATCTATCTATCTATCTATCTATTTATCTAACTATCTATCTATTTCTATATCTCAATGCGTGTGAGTATAGCTGTATGTACGTATGTTTCTATGTATGTTTGTATGAGCATATGTATACATGCTTGTATACATGCATGAATGTATATTTAATTGTACATCACTACCTATGTACGTTCGTATGGATGTATGTCCACATATATCAACACATACACACACACACAAATATATATATATATATATATGGTGCACCAGCATGACCGCAGCCACTTGGCTGAAACACATAAATAAAAATATGTATATATCTATGTATGAATATGATCTTCTATCTATCTATCTGTCTGTCTATCTGTCTATCTACGTGTGTGTGTGTACGTATACATATATGCCTATATATATATATATATATATATATATATATATATATATATATATATATATATATATATATACATGCATGAATATGTCTATAAACATGTGTGTAAATAAATACGTTCATATACACATCCATAAATGTACATTATGTACCCACATATGCTTTTGTTGTGCAATGTAGGTAATTCTATGCGCACATTCACACGCACACACTCAGATTCACACATGAATATATAAATTATCTAACCAGCTATATGTCTGCCTTTTTACTTTCCTCCCTATCACTGTCTATGTATAAATTCATATATATATATGTATATATATATATATATATATATATATATATATATATATATATATATATATATATTTATATATATATATATATATATATATATATATTATATATATATATATATATATATATATATATATATATGTGTATATGTATATATATATATATATATATATATATATATATATATATATATATATATATATATATATATATATATATATATATATATATATATATATATATATATACATATATATATATATATATATATATATATATATATACATATATATATATGTGTGTATGTCTATTTGTGTGCGTGATCGTTTGTTTTCATGTGTCGGAATCAGCATAGTTTCTCTTTCTCCTTCCCTCTCTCTCTTTGTATCTACCTGTCTGTCTGTCTGTCTGTCTGTCTGTCTGTCTATGTCTGAACATATTTATATAATATAATATAATATAATATATATATATATATATATATATTACATGTTACATATAATATATATATATTGTGTATGTGGCTATATACATACTTATGCACATATATATGTATATGTATTATATGTATATATACATACTTTTATACACACACATGCACAGATCGACACACACACACACACATACACATACACACACACGTGTCTATAATGCGTATATCGATGACGATATTACGACTTCATCACTCGCAGAAAAATGATATTCTTTTGGGAGGTATGAAAGTAATCCTATGTTTGCAGTTGGTATGGAATCGGAAGATATTCTTTGAGTAAGAATCCGTGTTAGTGTTGAAGAATTCGACTTATATATTCTGTAGAATTAATTTATTCCGTTGAGATCTTGACATCTTCAAAGTATCTTCCTTGTACAGTTGGTATTGAATTTCATTGTCACATGGTATAACTATCTATCTGTCTGTCTCTCTATCTATCTGTCTGTCTCTCTATCTATCTGTCTGTCTCTCTATCTATCTGTCTATCTCGCTATCTATCTGTCTGTCTTTCTATCTATCTGTCTGTCTCTCTCTCTATCTGTCTGTCTCTCTATCTTTCTGTCTGTCTTTCTATCTATCTGTCTGTCTCTCTATCTTTCTGTCTGTCTTTCTATCTATCTTTCTGTCTCTCTATCTTTCTGTCTGTCTTTCTATCTATCTGTCTGATATTACAGTAATATTCAGAGGTGGGAAATACATATTCGTACATGTCAAAAATTATTCATTTATTTAATTTCTAATGAACATAAATGAGATATACCAATACCAGTTTTAAAATATTTTTTGTGGAAGAGGTGTATAAGTCTATACACTTCGACCCTATTGGGTTTTTGTAATAGGAAGTGGCTCCTTCTGGAGTTTATTTCCAAAAGTTTTTGATTTTTCTCCGGCTTATTTGCCATATTTCGTAAAAGAAATATGGCTAGGCCTTCACACGTGGTCGATTTGCCTCTAACAGCAGGCAAGGAGACTGACCAACAAGTCGTTCCGCATGAACGAACACAAGACGTAGAGACCAGGAATGCTGCGTTTACTACTACTGCCTTCACCACCTCCACTACCACCACCAACGACAACAAAACCAAAACCACTACTGCCACTGACATCGCAGCCACCACTACCACCAAGAACAACAACAACTCCACTCCTCTTTTGTTCCTTTCACCACAGACAACGGAAGGAGAGAAAGAGAAGAGCATGATGGCCAAATAATTTGCTCAAATACGCCTGAACGCCGAAGAAAATTATGAAAAAAATTTCCCGCCACTTCGTAACTCATATGAAGGTCAGAGGAGTACACAAGAAGAAGGTCACCCATCTGCCACAACAACAACACCTGCCAGCATCACAACCGCCAACAACAACGCTAATACAGCAACAGTCACCTCTGCCATCAACACCAGCACCACCACCAACAACAACAATAACAAGATCAAAACAAACTTCGCCGAGGCGATAAAGGAAAAAACGACGGTAGTATCTTTTACTGCACAGCAGATAAAAGATACAAAGGCTTTACTTACGAAAGAAAATGACGAGGTGCGGATCAACATACCACAAGACATTTTAGAAGACACAAACAAAAAGACCATTATTTATAAAATTTTAAACTCAAAAACAAAAAAAAAAGAAAAAGCAAGCACGGAAAAGATCGAGAAATGCTTGAGATCTGTATGGCAATATAAGGATTATGTAACTTGGTGGCATAAATTTGCCCATGTGCAAGTTATTTTTCAAAGTGAAGAGTTAGCGAAACGATTCTCAACGCTAACTCTTAAGACAGAAGAGTTAACAATGATACCGAGTTACCTTGGTCAGAGGGTAACAAGGGTTATCGTAAAAAATATTCCTCCCACGGTAGACACACTATGGATAACATCAGCCGTATGTGTCGATATGGAGGAAGTTGATATATTGCAAATTAATGTTTCTGAAAAGCAACAGTGGGTGGGTAAAAAAATGGAGATCCTTCTCCATATTACCCAGGAGTCACTAAATAAAATACCCACCTACATAAAGTTACCATCAACGCAAAGGCTGTATGTAGTGGTGGAAGGCAGACGACCACGCTGTTACATATGTGGCAATGAAGCTCACTTCCAAAAGGACTGCAATTCTGCCGCGAAACAACAGCAACAACAACAACAACAGCCACGGGAAAACCAAAAACCCAAAACACCAGCATTATTACCCACACCACCGTATGCACAACTGATCAAGCAGCTATATGCGAAAACGAAAGAACGGCAACAACGAACAAACCAACCCAACCAAACAACACCACCACCTGAGTCAAAAACAGAAACAACACCACCAACAACAACTAAAGACAGACCAACACCAACACCAAGAGCAACAACCAAGAAGACAATGAGAACGAAGAAAAGACCAATACTACTCCCAATTCCCCAACAACACACACACCACAACACCATCGACAAACACACAAATAGAACCAAATGCTTTGCCTTTACCCCCTTCTGATTCGTCAGACATTTCGTCTAACGATGAAAGTTCTACAGAATGGCAAATAGCCACAGGAAGTAAAAGAAAAAGATCAAAAACAACCCCAAAATTAAATGCATGCAAAGCAGGGAAATATGTAACCGCTGAAAGCCCCTTGCACAAACAAACCAGCACCAACATCACAAAAACACACACAATGCTATCAGCGATAGACACAACAAACACAAAATTAATGGACTACATCATATCGCAAACAAACATTTCTGAAGATAATTATAAGCTTAACAATCATCCACGCACTACACCACCGAAACACATCAAAATAGTTCACATCACACAAACGCAGCACCACACACTCAAAACCCTCTTTCCAAATGCGGTTGGGGAGTTCCAAAAATATTTATCAAAGAAACTCTTCAAAAACCTCATCCAAGATACTTCAAAAGAAGAGGAAGCTAAAACTTTCGAAACGAGTAAGTAACCTTCTCTCTTGTCTCTTTTACTGTCGTGTATGAAACACAAATTTCGACTTCAACTATGCTTAAATTAGGTTGTGTAAATGTACGTGGCTTGGCGTCAGCTTGGAAGCAAGGTTACCTTCTAAATGACATCAAGTCACAGAACATAGAAATCATGGCTATCAGTGAAACCAGACTCAGTAACCCGTGGGCCCTCAAGTCCATGTTTGGTGGACATTTCGACATTTATTTTTCTCCCTGTCTGCCAAACATGGGTGGTGGTGGTACCGCGGTGCTTTTTCGGAAGAGTCTGAACCTAAAAGTAAGGCCAATATTCCTAGACCCGGAGGGTAGGCTGGTTGTCTTGGACGTCGATAGCACAAACCGGTGTGCTTTCCGTCTGGTGGCAGTGTATGCACCGTCCTTAACGGGTCGGGCGGATTTCCTTAGACGTCTAGAGGTTTTCCTGGGAACGTCACGACCTTTACTGTTAGTAGGGAACTGGAACGCTACCTTGGACACGCATATAGACTATGTGGGAGTGGATAGGAGTAGAAGGGGATGTAAGTGCCTCAAAGACCTGCTCAGACGTTTCCATTTGTCTGACAGGTTCCGACTCGACCATCCGAACGTGCCAACGTGGACTTGGACAAACCGCGTCGGATCGTCGAGATCGTATCTAGATAGAGTTCTATGTAGGACAGCGGATAGAGATAGTGTAGGATGTCCACAATTTAAAATAGTCAGCTACACAGATCACAAGTTTGTGACGTGTACGCTCGACTTAGATAAGACACATAGGCAGGGTCCCGGTTACTGGAAACTGAACGCTTCGCTCTTAGCGCGGCAGGTTTACAGGAACCGGATTAGCGAATTAATTAAGAGGGCGTTAACAGGAGCCATCGTTAACAACCGCTGGTGGTTTGCCCTGAAAATGGCAATCAAATCGGAATCTATTAGGTTTAGTAAAGAACTAGCGATAGATCGAAATAGAGTAGAGGGAGACTTAGTTAAGAAACTAGAAGAGGCACTTACAACTGGCAGCGCAACCAACGTTTTGGCTGCGAGGATGGCCCTCGACCAACACCTCAACGCCAAACACGAAGGTTGCGTCGTCAGAGCTAAAATGCGTGCCTTAAGGAACGAAGGGATCGAAGCTGCGCGAGAAGCCCGGGTGGCGGAGGCGCAACGCGGTAACAGAGCCACCATTCGGTCTCTAATCGATGAACAGGGATGTAGTCTGCTCGAACCCGAAAGGATGTGTGGGGCCTTTCAACAGCACTTTGCTCGACTGTTCGGTGCGAGCGGTGAGTCGGAACGCAGGATGGACTTCACTGCCTACCTGACCGGCCTGCCGCGGCTCTCGGCGGGAGAGGCAGAGTGTTGTGAGGGTCCCATTACAGCTGCTGAAGTAAGGGATGCTATGGCGGGCTGCGCGAGGGATAAGTCACCTGGATTGGATGGTCTACCCTACGAGCTGTATTGTCAAATGCCAGACTTGTTTGGCGACCTCTTGGCATCAGTCTACTGCAACTGGCAACAAAACGGGAGAATTCCCGGTTTTGTGAGCCGAGGTGCAGTGACATTGCTGAAGAAAGACCCAAACAAGGGGAATTTTATAGATAATTTCAGGCCCATCACTCTGCTCAACGCAGACTTGAAAATTTTGGCCAAAGTAATAGCCGAGAGGTTGGCGCTTGTCATCGATAAACTGGTCGACAGGGCGCAAACATGCGCCGTGCCGGGCAGAAGTATCCATGACAACCTCCACCTCATGCGCTACATCATGGACAGGGTAGTTAAGGAACCTGGCATGGGTGGGGCGCTGATCAATTTAGATCAATCTAAAGCCTTCGATAGGGTCGACCATCGATACCTAGCGGCCGTCCTCAGGGCAGCTGGCTTTGGTCCTGTCTTCCGCGGTTGGATCGCTGCCTTGTATAGCGGCATCCGATCGGTAATACGGGTAAACGGTCACCTGTCAAAACCGTTCGACATCACGCGTTCGGTCCGTCAGGGATGTCCCTTGTCGGCGCTTCTGTATGTATTGACGATCGAACCACTACTGCGGAAGCTGGCGACACTGAGGGGTATCCCACGAGAGCTGGGTTGCGGGACGAGCGTGTCTGCATATGCGGACGATGTCACCGTCATAGTGTCGAGCGAAAAGCACGTCGAGATGCTAGGCGAGACACTTAAACAATACGAAACGGTGACAGGAGCAAAAATTAACCCGAAAAAGTCAGTGGGTTTGTTACTCGGCACCTGGAGAAGCAAGCCCATACCGTCCAACAGTGACTCCGTAGTGGGACGCTGGACGGACGGACCGGTTAAACTGCTCGGGGTCTGGTTCAGTCCGGACCTCCAAATGGATAAGAACTGGGACGAGATCACCAGTAGAGTGATCAAACTCAGCCAAACATGGGCTGAGAGAAAGTTATCTCTAAAAGGCCGGGCGGAGGTGGCTAATGTGTATATCGCATCAGTCATCGATTACCGCCTGACCGTCGTGCCTTGTCCCGATGCCACCATCACGAAACTAGAACGCATACTTTTCCGCTTTCTGTGGAAGGGTGGCGTTCCGATGGTGAGGCGATCCATTTGCTGTCAACAACCGTTACGTGGAGGACTGGGGATGCCGTGGTTAATGATGCGCAGACATGCGCTGAGACTGCGGCATCTCTGGAACTTCATTGACGACGGTGAACAGGTGTGGGCGCCGTTTGTGAGGCACGCCTTCCCGCAGCTCGTCTCACTCACCGAACTGCAAACATGGATCAGGAAGAGACCGAAACTGGGCGAATGGCACCGCGAGTGTCGCCAAGCTCTACAACAGCTCTGCCGTCCGGGATCAAACTTGTGCAACTTCCAAACGACCAAT
>NC_142954.1:8120427-8122927 GCF_046866305.1 Octopus bimaculoides
CGTCAGTATATGTGTGTATGTGTGTAGCAGGAAATTTGATCATGATATTGAAAAATTAGAAGAAACTTAATAATTCCGGCGATAATTTGATAAAAGTTTTTAAGACAGGCCATTATGTGGTTTGCAGGTAATGATATTGCAGTGTTCGCTCGGCATCTTGGTTGATTGAATAAAGGAAACTGTCTGAAAATAGCGGTCGAGCTAATTTACTTCAGCATCAACACACGGCGGACATATTTGAGAGTGGTTTCGCTGTGGATGTATGTGTATGCGCGCGTGTCTGTGTGTGTGTATAAGTGTCTGTGGAGTGTGAATGTGTGTGATTTTGTCTCAATGGTTGTTTAAATGTGTGTGTGTGTGTGTGTGTGTGTGTGTGTGTGTGTGTGTGTGTGTGTGTGCTTCAATGTATATTTGTGTTTGTGTATGTATGTCTGTGATTGTGAGCGTGTACGTGCGTGTGAGAGTGTCTATCGGAAGTTATGTGTGTATATATATATATATATATATATATATATATATATATATATACACTTTTACTTGTTTCAGTCTTTTGACTGCGGCCATGCTGGAGCACCGCCTTTAGTCGAAGAAATCGACCCCAGGACTTATTCTTTGGAAGCCTAGTACTTATTCTATCGGTCTCTTTTGCCGAACCACTAAGTTACGGGGACATAAACACACCAGCATCGGTTGTCAAGCGATGTTGGGGGGATAAACACAGACATACAAACACACACACACACACATACACATATATATACACATATACGACGGGCTTCTTTCAGTTTCCGTCTACCAAATCCACTCACAAGGCATTGGTCGGCCCGAGGCTATAGTAGAAGGCACTTGCCCAAGATGCCACGCAGTGGGACTGAACCCGGGACCATGTGGTTGGTAAGCAAGCTACTTACCACACAGCCACTCCTACATATATTTATATATGTATGTATGTATACATACTTATTTTTATATAATACATATACATACATACACACAAGCGTGCTTAGCTTATATACAGACACACAAACACAAGTACACACACACGTACATATGTATGTGTATATATGTATATATATATATATATGTATCTCTCTCTCTCTATATATATATATGCACATATATATATATATATATATATACATATACATATGCGTCTGTATATGTATGCGTGTATATATGTATGCATGTATATACATGGACATATCGGTGTGTGTAAATATATGTAAGTCTATATATATATATATATATATATATATATATATATATATATAAGCAGAGAGAGAGAGGAAGTAAGGTTAGTGCAGCGTGTAATGTAGCGTATTTAATTGGCCATCGTATTATGTCTACATGTGCACGTGTGCATGCGCGCGCGCGTGAAAGAGTGAGTGTGTGTGGGAGTGTGTCTTAATGGGTGTATATGCGCGTACGTGTGCCTATGTGTGCGGTGCTTGTATGATGTATTTCATATATATATATATATATATATATATATATATATATATATATATATATATCATAGCTGCACCCACCTTACATGAGAAAAGCTATAGCCAAAAAGACTTACTGAAATGATTCATTATTGATGCCATGTGATGCCCTGATATGACTTCTGAGCCCAGCCCAAAGCTTTACACATTTTATTATATACTGCACAGATGACCTGGGTGGCAGGAGAGACAAGTGCCACCGTATGCATTCTCTTTACATGTCTTTTTATATATACATATATACGAGGGGTGTATGAAAAGTTTTGAGCCTTCAAGGCCTTTGACCCTTGATGTTTTGTACCTTCATCAGAAGTCTTGTACCATGTTTCGTTTTTTTGAGGCTCAAGATTTTTCATACACCCCTCGTATATATACATTATATATATATATATATATATATATATATATATATATATATATATATATATATATATATATATATATATATATATATATATATATATATATATATATATATATATATATATATATATATATATATATATATATATATATTTATGGGTTTTAGCCAAGTGGCTGCGGTCACGCTGGAGCACCAGCGTGAGATATTCTGGAGATGCCAGGGATCGAACCCGGGGCCTTTCGCACGCAGAGCGAACGCTCTACCACTGAGCTACACATATATGTACATACATATATGTATGTACTTATATATATATATATATATATATATATATATATATATATATATATATATATATATATATATATATATATATATATATGTATATATATATATATATATATATATATATATATATATATATATATATATATATATATATATATATATATATATATATATATATATATATATATATAATAGGGACAAAATCCAAAATTACAGGTAAAAAACTCAATTAAAATCAATTTATAAAAAATTAAAATTAAATTGAGCCTTATAGATAAAGTATATATAAAATATATAGTTTTAGGGAAAATAACCAATTTTCAAGAACTCATCGATGAAAATCCACTATCACATATAGAAA
>NC_142954.1:8127927-8132927 GCF_046866305.1 Octopus bimaculoides
TGTGTATACCTAGCAGTAGCTTCCAATGAAAATTTAACTTGCTCTTCGCAAATTCAGACGTATTGTTTATACACAAACATGCCCAGAGAGTTGTTCTTACTCCTCCTGTCTTCCTATATATACTCATATTTCATGTGCATATAAGACCCCCCCCCCCCCCACACACATGCACACACACATACGCACACATACACATACACGCACACATAACCTAATTAGAAATTGAAAAAGAACGGTGAATTATGTGCCCTCTATATAATAATTGTTTGATAAAGCAACCTCTTACTATAAAAAACGCTTTAGTAGAGAGCGGGTGCTAAGATAAAAATTATTTATATCCCGGATTCATAGCCCCTACACCAAAAGTAAATGTGCTGTAATGTTATATGGTGTATACCACCCACTTCATACAAACTTGAGTTAAACGTGAAAATCTGTCATAATTCTAATCGATACGTGTTTCTCTCTTAGACATAGATATAGGAAATTGTTCAACGGACGTAATCTGAAGTGATTTTTGGCCGTAAAATAATAGGAAGCAAATTGTATCTCATAAGTGCACCGCATTCACTGAGTAGGTTATTTATGTAGTAACAACGGTGGTTGGTTTGCACTCCGTTGGTTACGAAGACGAGGGTTCCAGTTGATCCGATCAACGGAACAGCCTGCTCGTGAAATTAACGTGCCAGTAGCTGAGCACTCCACAGACACGTGTACCCTTAACGTAGTTCTCAGGGAAATACAGCGTGACACAGAGTGTGACAAGGCTGACCCTTTGAAATACAGGTACAACAGAAACAGGAAGAGAGTGAGAGAAAGTTGTGGTGGAAGAGTACAGCAGGGTTCGCCACCAACCCCTGTCGGAGCCTTGTGGAACTTTAAGTGTTTCCGCTCAATAAACACTCACAAGCCCGGTCTGGGAATCGAAACCGCGATGCTACGACCGCGAATCCGCTGCCCTAACTACTGGGCCCATTGCGCCTCCACAGTAACAACGGTACATTTCCACTAAAAAGCTTCTTCAATATAGAGGCTATCATATAAGAGCTGAGGTTAAAAGATCAAATCCGAACCTTGGCATCAATCTGAAGTACAACAGTAGAAGCAGTCATATTTTACAGTCATAACCCTTTTCTTTTCTGGCAACATTACGAACGAAATGCAACAAGGCTCTCGTGTTACATTTGGAGTTTAAAAGAAAAAAGTTAAGAAGTACAATATCAACTGGGGGGTCATTGAAAAATTCATGCCTTATTTATAGCTTGAGATGCGTTCATAAGATAGCACATCAACAGAGATTCTTCTTACCACTAACGCAATTATCATCGTCTTTCTGTGATGTGAGACGACAACTTGTAAACTTCTGGTTAGTTTTATTGATTTGTGTCCGGTGTATAAATCAGATTTACTTTCACTTCTTCTACAATTTGTAACTCGGAATTTGCTTAGGAGATAGAATATATTTTAAAATATCGTTTTGTTTCTTTACTATTCGATATTTCTCTGCAATGCGTGGTTGGCGCTGTTATCTCCTATTCCTTAGTGCGTGTTGTGCTGCACAGAAAGTGACCATCGGTGACAAAAGTATTGGCGTATTATTCGTCTTTCTACTTTACACACACAGACACACACACACACACACACACACACACACACACACACACACATATATATATATATCTGTGTATATACACATACATACATACATACATACATACATAGATATATATGTATGTATATATATATATATATATATATATATATATATATATATATATATATATATATATATATATATATATATATATATATATTTATATATATATATATGTATATATATGCGGACATGTTTGCATGCATGCCGTATCGCTTCCTTACTCATATATCTACCTTCAGATAGAACAAAAGAGATGTACGGCCTTTATCAAAAGTACTGCATTATCCAGTATGGCACATCAAACGACAAAAGTAATGACGACGACAACAACAACAACAACAACAACAACAACAACAACAACAACAACAACAGCAACAACAACAGCAACAACATCAAGAACAACAGAAAGCGAAAATCGAATTTCCGGCATCAAATGAAATAAGAGCAGCAGCGTTCGAGAGAGCAGCGGCAGCAACAGTAGAAGAAGAACGACGCCATGAATAGCTATAACCGCAGCAACTTCAGCAGCGGTAGCGGTAAATGAAACAATAAGAAGAAGGAGACTGCATCAGCAGCATCAGTAGCAGCAGCAGCACCGTCACCAACAAGAACAAAAACTGTACCTATAATTACTACAACAGCAACAGCAGCAGCAGTCAAAAAAACATCCAACATACATTTAAACGTATTAGGAGTTCCTGTTCCAAGATGTCGGCCGATAATTAAACACAAGTTGTACTTCCGGTGTATATTAATTTCATTTTATATATCTGGCTCTCACCTTCTTTTTGTCCCCCCCCATCACACTCTGTCTATCTGATTCTGTCTTTCTCTTTGTCTCTCCGTTACTCTATCAATCACTTCCCCTCTGTTCATTCTCCCTCCCTCTCTCTTTCTTTCTTTCTCCTCTCTCTCTCCCTCCTTGTCCCTCTCTCTCTCTCTATCTCTCTCTCTCTCTCTCTCTCTCTCTCTCTCTTTCTCCTTGTCCCTCCCTCTGTGTATCATATCTCTCTTTACGTTTTTCTCACTCGACAGCTCTCTGCTGTTGTTTTTCTCTTCCTATCATTCTCGTTCTTTAAGAATATTGAAACAAATAGTTATTGATGTTATTGACGATGATGATGATGATGATGATGATGATGATGATGGCGATGATGATGATGGCGACGACGATGATGATGATGATGATGATGATGATGATGATGATGATGATGGCGATTATGATGATGATGATGATGTTGATCATGATGACGGCGGTGGTGATGATGATGATGATGATGACGACGTTGATCATTATACTGAGGATTTGATGAGAACAATGATGATGATGATGATGACGGATGTTGTTGCAATAGGTTTGGGGGTATTTTGCCGGTGCTGTTAATTTCAATTTCTTTCAGTTCTATACATTATTTACATTATTTAAATTATTTACATTTGACGGATATTTGTCCTCATCTTGTTTGTTGTTAAAACAACGTTTCGGCTAATATACCCTCCAGCCTTCATCAGGTGTCTTGGGGGAAATTACGAACCTGGGTTCTCATTCCTAAGGTATTTTTCGATGTTATTATTATTATTATTATTATTATTATTATTATTATTATTATTATTATTATTATTATTATTCAGGTCACTACCTGGAAAAGAACACGAAATCTTGGAGTTATAGCCCGCGCTCTTAACCCCAAGATTCCGTGTTCGATTCCAAGAAGAGACCTGAATAATAACAACAACAACAACAACAATAATAACTCACACACACACACGCACACAGGCACTCTCTCTCTCTCTCTCTCACACACACACACACGCACACAAGCACTAACACACACAAAATCACACACACACACAGTAATGCACACACGCTGTCACGCTCAGAGTGGCTGGCTTCAGCTTCATCATATTTATTCTAAATTCATTGATTCAATCAGCGTTCTTACCACATCCTCTTGTCTTTTTCCTTGATGTCTTCCAGGTCTCTCTTTTTATTTTCTCTCTCTCTCTCTCTCTCTAAGTGCCCCGTGGTATTAATATATGCTTTTCAGAGGTGAGCGGATAATTATTTGTGTATATGTCTAAAGCATGTGTTGGGTGTCTTTTCATTGTCTGGTGTTTATACGTATTTATATGTAATTGAAGTTGTGTGTCTCTCTGCGTGTGAGAGCGTCTCAATGTGAGTGCATGTATGCGTTTGTGTGTGTGTGCGCCTATGTGTGTCTGCGTGTGTGTATACTCTTTACTCTCTTTCACTCTTTTACTTGTTTCAGTCGTTTGACTGCGGCCATGCTGGGGCACCGCCTTTTAGTCGAGCAAATCGACCCCCAGGACTTATTCTTTGTAAGCCTAGTACTTATTCTATCGGTCTCTTTTTGCCGAACCGCTAAGTTACGGAGACGTAAACACACCAGCTTCGGTTGTCAAGCGATGGTGGGGGGACAAACGCAAACACACAAACATATACACACACACACATACATACATACATATATATATATATATATATATATATATATATATATATATATATATATATATATATGCGAGTAAAAATAAATACAAAAAAGGTGGGTTTTTTTGTATGATTGTGTATAGAGGAATATATTATTTTGCTTAAAAGAGTTCCAACACTGTCTGTTTTTTATGTTTTATTTATATTCCTGCAGAACCAATGTGGGGTATAGAATATGGAATATACAATATATAATATAATATACAATATATAATATAAAATAAAATAAAATAAAAATGGATGGCACCATGAAATAAAGTATTGAATGTAGATGAAATATTGAGTGTTCAATATAAAGGATCAAATATATAAATATATAAATATAAATATATATATATAAAGGCGACTCGAGTTTCAGGGCTATTTCCCTTCGTCATGGCCGGTATGACAGACTTTAACAGACTATATATATACATACGACGGGTTTCTTTCAGTTTCCGTCTACCAAATCCACTCACAAGGCTTTGGTCGGCCCGAGGCTATAGTAGAAGACACTTGCTCCAGGTGCCACGCAGTGGGACTGAACCCAGAACCATGTGGTTGGTAAGCAAGCTACTTCCCACACAGCCACTCCTGCGCCTATGTTGCTGTTCTATATACTAGTGTGACTGTGTGTCTCTGTGCATGTGCGTGTGTTATGTTAGTTTGTGTGTTTGCATGTGTGTCTGAGTTTGTATGTGTGGATCTGTCTGTGTGTTTGTCTGTGTGTCTGTGTGTATGTTTGTGTATAGGCGTGTGTTACCGTGAGTATATGTGTTCGTATGTGTGCAAGTGTATCTGTATGTGTTTCTGTCACTTTTCCGTCTCACTTTCTCTCTCCTCATCTGTCTT
>NC_142954.1:8142927-8147927 GCF_046866305.1 Octopus bimaculoides
AAAAGTTTTTAGAAACTGTAAGATATATGATAATAGTGTCTATCTTGGATATTTAAGCACAGATTTGGGAGACATATTGGATAGAGTTAAGTTAATTGATTGTGTACATATGTGGTTATATATTACAGGTATATTCTAAAATCACTTCTATACTTGGCACAAGGCTTTAAATAGGTGGAAGGGGGATCTTGTCTGTTACATGAACCCCAGTGTGGAGCTGGTACTTATTTTATCGACTTTGTGAATAACGTATAAAATGCAAGGTCAGCGTCGCCGGAATTTGGATTCAGAACGTGAAAACGGAAGAAATGACGCGAAAAAGAAAGGAATTGAGAGAGAGAGAGAGAGAGAAGGAGAGAGAGAAAGAGAGGAAGAAGTAAGAAGGAGATAGACAGAAAGAAAGAGAGTGAGATAGAGAGAGAGAGAGAGAAAGAGAAGTAAAGACAAAGATGGAAGCTTGGGATTAAAAATAACTAAAAAAGCACGCCATTGATTTGGCAGACATGTCGGATCATGTGAAATTTATTGAATCGGAATAACACAGTATATTACAGGTATTAAATTTAGCATATTATGGAGTCGCTCCCTCACCGCACCAATGAAATTAGAAGGAATTGAAATTGGGAAATTGGTTAAAAGTGTTCTTGGAGAAATAAGAACTGAAATAGCTTTAAATTTTCAGTTGTGTATTTTTTTGTATGTGATTGGATAAAGTAAAAATGGCGTTAAAAGCTTTGCTAAAGTCGATGGCAGATTGGGAAGGAGAGAGAGAAAGAGTGGGAGGGAGAGGAGAATGGAGAGAGAGGAAGGGAGAGAGGGAGAGTGAGAGAGGGAGATGCTTGGGGAGAGAGAGATGTAGAGAGAGAAAGAAAATGAGAGAGAGAAAGAGAATGAGAGAGAGAGAGAGAGAGAGAGAGAAGAATGGAGGGAGAGAAAGGGAGAGAGGGAGAGTGAGAGAGTGAGATGCTTGGGGAGAGAGAGATGTAGAGAGAGAAAGAAAATGAGAGAGAGAGAAAGAGAATGAGAGAGAGAGAAAGAGAATGAGAGAGAGAGAGAAAGAGAATGAGAGAGAGAGAGGAAGGGAGATAGGAAAAGAGAGAGGGAGAGTGAGAGAGTGAGATGCTTGGGGAGAGAGAAAGCGAGAAAGAGAGAAAGAAAGAGAGAGGGAGAAAGAGAGAGAACGAGAATAAGAGAGAGAGAGAAAGAGGGAGAGAGAGGGCGGGTGTAAGGAGGTGAGAGAAAGAGGCAAGGAAAGAAAAACAGAGGGAGACAGAGAGAGCGAAAGAGAGATGGATGAAGAAAGAGGGTTGGGAAGAAAGGGAGAAGGAGCGAACGAGAGAGAAAGAGAGAAGGAAAAAGAAGGAGAGAGGGAAATGAGAGAAAAGCCAGAGAGAGAGAGAGAGAGAGAGAGAGAGAGAGAGAGAGAGATGGAGAGGGAGAGAGACTACTAAAGAGAATGAGAGAGAAAGACGGGTGAGAGAGAGAGAGTGATGATGATTAAAAAAAGAGAAAGACATGTTCACACCTACTTTGAAGTGGCTATACGCACAGATTAAACATGTCGATATATATACATATATATATACACACATATATATATATACATATATATATATATATATATATATATATATATATATATATATATATATATATATACATATGTATATATATATGTATATATATATGTATATATATGTTTGTATATATATATGTATATATATGAGTGTGTGTGTATGTGCATATATATACGTACATATCTACATATGTATATATATGTATATGTATATATATATTTATGTGTATAGGGTTATAAAGATATATGTCCCTGACTAACGTGTCTCCGAACGAACAAATTGTATTCTCTTCAAAATTACCAGCAATGTTCCTATGTATAGACAACGCCAGGTACTATCTATCTATCTATCTATCTATCTATCTATCTATCTATCTATCTATCTATCTCTCTATCTGTATACGCTCAGGCATATACATACATAATTACATACGTACATACATACACATGTACATACATACATACATACATACATACATACATACATACATACATGCATACATACACACCAACACACATACAAAAGCACCGGCGCTCCGTCACATCGTGTTACATGGACCAGTCCGAAAACTGTTTCATAACTCTCCACAGCGAAATTCACGTCACGTATTACCCAATTGATTAAAACAACTCGGTGAGGTCTTTCCGCCATATTGGCAACAACAACAACAACAACAGTAACAATAGCAACACAATCACAAACAAAAACCAGCAAAAAAACGAGACCAACAACAATAACTACAGCAAGAAAAAAAAAACAGCCACAATAACAGTAGCTACTACTACTACTACTACTACTACTACTACTACTACTACTACTACTACTACTACTACTACTACTACTACTACTGCTGCTACATTTACTACTAGTAGTACGGCAATAAAAATTGTTTCAAATTTAGGCCACAGGGTCTGAATTTTTTGAGGGGAGGGGACTAGTCGATTACATCGACCTCAGTGTTTCACTGGTACTTAATTTATTTACTCCGAAAAGCTGAAAGGCCGAAGTCGACTTCCACGTAATTTGGAATCAGAACGTAGCGACGGGCGAAATACCGCCAAGCATTCCGTCCAGCATGCTAATGATTCAACCAGTTCGATAATTATAATAATAATAATAATAATAATAATAATAATAATAATAATAATAATAATAATAATAGAAATGGAAAAACTTTCAAAATACAAAGACCTGGAAATAGAGATAACTCGAATGTGGAGTCTAAAAACAGAAACAATTCCTATCATAGTAGGTGTCCTAGGTATAATAAAAAAATATTCAGACAAATACATAACAAAAACACCAGGACTTACAAATATATATAACATACAGAAAATTGCACTACTGGACACTGCACACATCCTACGTAAAACACTTTCAATACAGTAACCATAAGAGCATCACAGCAAACCACAGCACATACCCAACGCGCACAGAGCTGCACTCGGTAGTGAAGTGAAAGCACGTTATAAAAATAAAACTACTGAACAATAATAATAATAATAATGCCCTGATGCAGTACCAGGCAGTGACTCTCATGGCTTCTGATCTTAACTGATTGGAAGTGTTATCATGTACATTGTTTTGTCTTGGTATAAAAGATGGCCTACTGCAAATATTCTGCTCAATACCACAAATTTGCTTGTCAGTTATTTGACCTTAACCAGTTGAGCATGTCCCTTGGTGGCTGACGATATGTACATCTCTGATCACGAGCAAAAGTAGTGTGGGAGCATCACAGTCATGTGTTGAGAGGAATTCTTTGGGGTTTGGATAACTCACCCTTGGAAACATGGGTGTTTTGTTCATCATCATTAAACAAACCTTATTCAGGGACCTTTTGAGCGGGATGGGCTACTCCACCTGAAGAAAATTCTAACAGGGTCCCACTTGCGAGGTGATGCGCTATTTATTTTGATATGAGATCACCATGTCGCGCATGTATGGTTGTGATGCATGTGCCCGGTGTACCCTTATCAGACAGGTTGTCATGATGGGTATACTGGGCTTTGTATATTTTACCCTAGTGTCACTTCGATGGTATGCATTGCTCTCTCACTCAATGATAATAATAATAATAAAATCTTTTCTACCATAGGCACAAGGCCTGAAATTGTACGGGAGGGGCCAGTCGATTAGATTGACCCCAGTATTTGACTAGTTCTTAATTTTTCGACCCCGAAAGGATGAAAGACAAAGTCGACACTCGGTGGAATTTGAACTCAGAACGTAAAGACAGAACGTAATGCCGCCGAGTACTTATCTTGTCCGGGACGCTAACGACTTCAGCCAACTCGTTGCTTTGACAACGACATAAATAATGAAAACGACCACTACGGCAATTACAGACGAACGAAATAGCAGCCAAATCTCACTCAAACCATATTGTAACTCCTTAAAAATGCTGGACGTTTTCTTGACCTGAGTAGTCCTGTGAAAGAATGGATGGTCACGAATGGAACGTCTATCTCTGTGGTTCTTTTTCGATCGGAATTTATCAAACGTTAAATGACTACTGTAACGGAAATAACAATTATAACAGCAGACGTTACAGCAACAACGACAACAGCGATATTAGCAGTCAGACAGGATGGTCATAGCTGGAACGCCATGGGTGAAAAATCTCGCCAACAATTGTGTTGAAGTTCACGATCAGCAGACTTTCCTCTCTTATAATTAATGACGCTAATAAGAGTAATAATTGGGATGTTGATGATGATGATGATGATGATGATGATGATGACGTTGATGATGATGTTGATAATGATGATGATGATGATGATGATGATAATGATGGTGATGATGATGATGATGATGATGATGATGATGATGATGATGACGTTGATGATGATGTTGATAATGATGATGATGATGATGATGATGATAATGATGGTGATGATGATGATGATGATGATGATGATGACGTTGATGATGTTGATAATGACGATGATGATGATGATGACGTTGATGATGATGTTGATAATGATGATGATGATGATGATGATGATGATGATGATGACGTTGATGATGATGTTGATAATGATGATGATGATGATGATGATGATGATGACGTTGATGATGATGTTGATAATGATGGTGATGATGATGATGATGATAACGATGATGATGATGATGATGATGATGGCAGTGGATGTGATTGTGGCGGGTGTGGCAGTAATACTGATTATGATGATGATGATGTAGTTAGTGATGGGGATAATGACAGGACTGGTGGTGGTGATAGTGATGATGATGATGATGATGATGGTGATGATGATGATGTGGGTTGCAATGATGATGATGTGGGTTGCAATGATGATGATGATGATGATAATTTTGATGATGATTGTGATGATGATAACGACGACGACGATGGCGACAGGGAGGACGATGACGCTGCCGTCGCCGCCATCGCCGCCATCG
>NC_142954.1:8152927-8162927 GCF_046866305.1 Octopus bimaculoides
ACTACTACTACTACTACTACTACTACTACATATTAATATGAATGATCCTTTCTACTGAAGGCAAAAGGCCTGAACATTTTGGGGAGGGGACTAGTTGATTACATCGACCCCGCTTCCCCAGTGTTTCACCTATGCTTAATTTATCGATCCCGAAAGGATAAAATGGCAAAGTCGACCTCGGCGGAATTCGAACTCAGAACGTAAAGACACACGAGATACTTATTTCTTTACTGCCCACAAGGGGCTACACACAGAGGGGACAAACAAGGACAGACAAACGGATTAAGTCGATTATATCGACCCCAGTGCGTAACTGGTACTTATTTAATCGACCCCGAAAGGATGAAAGGCAAAGTCGACCTCGGCGGAATTTGAACTCAGAATGTAGCGGCAGACGAGATACTGCTTAGCATTTTGCTCGGCGTGCTAACGATTCTGCCAGCTCACCGCCTTAATAATAATAATAATAATAATAATAATAATAATAATAATAATAATAATAATAATAATAATAATAATAATAATAATAATAATAATAATATTCATGATGGTGATGATGATGATAATAATAATAATAATAATAATAATAATAATAATAATAATAATAATGATGATGATGATGATGATGACGACGATGATGATAGTGATGATGGTAATTTTAACAATCGTAATGATGATAGCAATCCGATATCCTAGCTACGAATAAATAGGATGAGAGAAAATGAGTGAGAAGAATGAAAGAGAAGAAAGAAGATGGAAGATGAAAGGGAGGAACTTGCCAGGAACATAGAAAACGGGGATTGGTAAGAGATGAGGGCTTCGTGGTGGTGGTGGGGGCGGTATTATTACTATTATTATCATTATTATTATCATTATTATTATTATTATTATTATTATTATTATTATTATTATTATTATTATTATTATTATTATTATTGTTATTATTATTAGTAGTTTTAATAGTTGTAGTAGTAGTAGTAATAGCAGTAGTACTAGTAGTAGTAGTAGAAGAAGTAGTAGTAGTAGTAGTAGTAGTAGTGGTGGTGATGGTGGTGGTGGTGGTATTGGTGGTGGTGGGAGTAGATGAAGAAAGGGGACAAGAGAAACACAAACAATAGCCCGAAGGAAACAAAGAACGCGAGATAATTCGCCTGAAGTAATAGAAGAGTATCAAAGAAAAAGGAAAAAGAATCACCAGAAAGGAGGGAAGGAAGGAAGGAAGGAAGGAAGGAAGAAAGAAAGGAAGGAAGGATCAAGGAAAACTGTGTGAAGAAGAACAGCGCAAGTATAATACAAGTGACGACGTCAAAAGTAAAAACCACAATTAAGAAGGAAAAAAAGAATTTGAGAGAAAGGTTGAGTGAAGAATAAGAACGACAACAAAAAGAACAAGGAATCGTAACACTGGGTCAGCAGTTTTTAAATGCAAAACGTAAAGACGGACGAAATGTTGCTTGGCATTTTGTCCGGCACACTTATGATTCTGTCACCTCGCCTTGCTCTCATGGCTTCTGATCGTAATTGGTTGGAAGTGTTATCAGGTAGCGATTTTATTAGATATTCAATAGTTTTTTTGTATAATGAAAACCGTTTTTCCTCTATAAAATATATGACATCCTACCTCCAAACGTACCCCATTGCCATAAGATGTTACACTATCATCAGCCAGTGACTCTCAAGGCTTCTGATCTTAGCTGATTAGAAGTGTAACCAGGTATGCTATTTTCTTGGTGTAAAACATAGGCTACAGCAAATATTCTGCTTAATACCATAGATTTGCTTGTCAGGTGTTTGACCGTAACCATTTGAGCATGGTCCTTGGTGGTTGACGATATGTGCATCTCTGATCACGAGCAGAAGTAGTGGGGGAGCATCATAGCCATGTGTTGAGAGGAATTCTTTGTGGTCTAGAAACATGGGTGGTTCGTTCATCATCCTTCAACAACCCTTATTCAGGGACCTCTCGAGAAAGTTCTAGCTGGGACCCAGAGAAAATTCTGACTGCGCTGTTTATCTTGATATGATATCACCATGTCTCGCTCTTATTGTTGTAATGCATGTACCTGGTCTACCCTTATCAGATCAACAGTTTTTGAAATTGGTACTTGGATGTTGAATGTCTCCTACGACAATTAACGACCAAGTATCAACGCTTATAATGTGTGGAAAGTGACCTTGTGAGACATCTGACGGCAGGCTGCTGTCTGCTCTCATAGAATCTACCAGAACAAAAAAGACCGAAAGTTCTCAGAAAACAGCAGCAGCAACAACAACAAGAAACGTGGAATAATGTACCTAGAAAGAGGCAAGGTACAGTCCCTAGCAGGGATAGGATTACCTAATAGAGAACTGATTAAACAAATTGAAAAGGAAGGCTACAAATACCTAGCCATACTACAGTTTAGCAAAGTCGACCTCGACGGAATTTGAACTCAGAACGTAGCGACGAGCGAAATGCCATTAAGCATTTCGTTCAGCGTGCTAATGATTCTATCAGCTCGCTGACTTTTATAATTGTCATAACGATAATCCTTTCTACTAAAGGCACAAGGCCTGGAATTTGGGGGTGGGGATAGTCGATTACATCGTCGCCAGTGTTTCAGTGGTACTTAATTTATCGATCCCAAAAGGATGAAAGGCAAAGTCGACCTCAGCGGAATTTGAACTTAGAACGTAGCAGCAGACGAAATACCACAAAGCATTTCGCTCGGCGTGCTAACGATTCCGCCAGCTCGCCGTCTTTAATAATAATAATAATAATAATAATAATAATAATAATAATAATAATAATAATAATAATAATAATAATAATAATGATAATGATAATGGCTTAAGATTTTGCCTCAGGGGCAGCTTTTTGGAGGAAGGGATGAGTTGATTATATTGACACCAGTTTTAACTAGTACTTAATTTATCGACCACCCGAGAGGAGGAAACGCAAAGTCGACCGCGGCAGAATTTGAACTCAGAACGTAAAGATAGACGAAATACCGTTAAGCATTTCCTTTAGCGTACTAATAATGATTCTACCAATAATAATAAACGATGATAATAATAATAATAATAATAATAATAATAATAATAATAATAATAATAATAATAATAATGATAATAATAATATATGTTACCACATCCATAATAACACCAACGGCCAAAACCACAAAAGCAGCAACAATGATGATCATAAAATGCGTAGACGGAAAAAAAAAGAAGAAAGAAAATGGTCGCTGAACTCTGTGTCTAATGTAAAGGTTTTAAGGAAATGGAGAAAATGTGGCGAACTATAAACGTATCTTATAAAAAGGAGAGTGGGGGAAAATAGGGGGAGAAAACTCTAGCCATTAAATCTGTCGATATAGTTAATACTGCAATTTTTTTTTTGTCTACTTTAGTCCACTTAACTGTTTCGGTCTGTCTGTATGTCTTTCTGTGGCTATGTCTATGAAGCCTTTTTAAATCTGTCTGTACGTCTTTCTCTGTCCGTCTCCCTGAATCTCTCTCTTTCTACCGTTCTCTTTATCTATCTATCTATCTATCTATCTATCTATCTATCTATCTATCTATCTATCTATCTATCTATCTATCCGCACTCGTGCAGTGTCCAGATATTTCAGAGCTGTGGACCTTCGTCGAACGGCTGTTGTCGCGTGTGGGACGAGCCCACTTATCAGCCGAGTCTATCGTGAATATTGTTCCGCCACCTTCCTTTAAACGGGAAGGAAAAACGGTTTTTGTAACACTGATAGCTATGGCAAAAGAATGCGTGTGGTGGACGCGTTTGAAAGGTCTACAAACAAACACTTTCCTCTCTGGTCAATCCCTCGTCAACTTTTTCAAGTACCACTTGAAAAGGAGGATGAGGATAGAGAGGAAGGTGTTGTCGAATGAAAGTTTCAATAAAAAATGGGTAAATGTGGCAAGAATGGTAAGAATGAAAGACGACACCATTTTAAGCATAGACTTGTAACAAAAAGAGACAAAAGAGAGAAGGTACTTACTTTCATGTACCTTTAAATAAAAAAGCCTGAGGTGACCGTGGTCTTTTCCGTAGGCTTTTCTCTCCACGGATAAACCTAATCTGTTCCCCGTTTTTTTACATCGACTGTGATACACGATCCCTATTGATCGCCCCCTCCCCCCACGTTTTTTTTTTTTTTTTTTTTTTTTTTTTTTCCCGCGATCCCTTTTGATCCAAATCACCCCCCCCCCCCAAAAGCTCTACTTTGTAATTTGTCCATTTTCTGTATTTAGCCCTGTGTGGCTATAATAAAAAGATATCTATCTATCTATCTGTCGTTCTTTAACTCCCCCTCTTACTCAGTGTTATTGTTTCTCACTATCTATGATTGCCTCTTCTCTCGCTCTTTTTCTTTTTCTCTATCGATGTGTTATTAACTTTCTGTACATCACATCGATTGCATATCCGTCTCCATTTCTCTCTGTACCTTATACGCTCTCTCTTGCCATTCCCTCTGTCTCTCCAACTATCTTTTCTTTTTCTACCCTCACCCTCCCTTAACCATTCGCCCGAGTCGCTGTCTTTCTCCCAGTCTAACTATCTGTCTGTCTCCAATCTATCAGTCACTCTCGTTTTTTCTGTGTCTGTACTTGTGCGTGTACGCGTCAATCTCTCTGTTTCTCTCTGTCTCTGTCTCTGTCTCTGTCTCTCTCTGTGTCTCTGTCTCTCTCTCTCTATGTCTCTGTCTGTCTGTCTCTGTCTGTCTGTCTCTGTCTGTCTGTCCCTCTCTCTCTCTCTCTGTTTCTCTGTCTCTCTTTCCTTTGTTCTTTCTCACTGAACGTGTGCGTTGTGTGTGTGTGTCTCTCTTCCAGTCTCTCTCTCTCTCTTTCACACGCACAGAAAGTATCTGTTTCATATTCTCTGCCTGTTTCAATATTTCACAATATTTCTGTCCCATATTCCGTAAATAACTATCTCACTACCTCTTTGGCATCTATCTATCTATCTATCTATCTATCTATCTATCTATCTATCTATCTATCTATCTGTCTGTCTGTCTGTCTGTCTGTATGTATGTATGTATGTCTGTCTGTATCCACCTGCATACCTTACTACCTGTCTATCTATCGTTTTTTTCCCCTCTATGTATGAAAGTATGTATGAATGTACATATGTATGTGCATATATATATGTATGTATGCATGTCAGTATGTATGTACGCACGTACATATGTAAGTATGTATGCATATATCTATGTCCATGTATGTATGTATCTGTCTGTCTCTCTGTCTGCCTGCCCGCCTGCCTGCCTGCCTGCCTGCCTGCCTGTCTGTCTATCTATCTATCTATCTATCTATCTATCTATCTGTCTATCTGCCTGTCTGCCTGTCTGTCTGTCTGTCTGTCTGTCTGTCTGTCTGCCTGTCTGTCTGTCTGTCTGTCGTATCCCAGCATCAAGTTCTAGAATCTTCTCCCTGCAGGTGTACACAAGGTACAGGTTTTGAAATACAATACGAGTGGAATAACAGCAGACGATATCATTGTGACATAAAACACTGCACTGTAAAACAGATACCATAAGTGTGTGCGTGTATTTATAAATATGTGTATATATATATATATATATATATATATATATATATATATATATATATATATGTATGTGTGTGTGTGTGTGTGTGTGTGTGTGTGTGTGTGCGTGTGTGTGTGTGTCTGTATGTACGTATGTGTACGTGTGTCGATGTCTAAATATGTGTCTGAGTTAGGGATGGAACAATGACGTGTGAATCATGTATACAGGCTCATAGTTATATGTATATGCGCGTATATCTATATGCATATCTATTTATATGTATATGTGTTATGTATATATGTATAAGAATTATATATAACACGGGCGCTATGAAGCCCAAAAAGTTAACACTAGATTTTCACAGGCTTTTCTTTTCCCTACACATGCCTGTGAAAATCTAGTGTTAACTTTTTGAGCTTCGGAGTATTTTTGACTTCTACTTTTAGCAAACCTGGTGCTTCATAGCGCCAGTGTTATAATATAATTCTTATATATATATATATATATATATATATATATATATATATATATATATTAATTTTGCCTATACGGTTTTTAGCTTGAGGTCGCTAACATTATTATCTCTCATGAGTATTAATATTCTTTATATATATATATATATATATATATGATAGATCGCTGACCATTACACATATATTTTTTTCTCTTTTTTTCTCTCCTTGTTTCTCTCCTTTCTTTCTGTGTTCCTTTCTGTTGAAGAGCGTAGGCTCGAAACGTTAAATACTTTCTCTATTCCCGAGCGTCATACTAATACATCCGTTTGTTGTTTATACAACCTTTCTCCGCCTGTTGTTTTTTCGTGAATTCTCCCATATATATATATATATATATATATATATATATATATATATATATATATATATATATATATATATATATATATATATATATATATATATATGCCTATGTATAGATGCTTATATATGTCTGTACACTCCTACCTATCTATTTATTTTTGTATGTATGAATTTATATATCAATGTCTGTATAGCTCAGTCGTTAGAGAAGTGGGCTGACAATCATGAGGTACTGTGTTCGATTCCCAGACCAGGGTATGTGTTGTGTTCTTGAGCAAGACACTTCACTGCACGTTGATCCAGTTCTATTCAGCTGTAGAAATGAGTTGCGACGTCAAGCTGTATCGGCCTTTGTCTTTCCCTGGGCTAACATCCGTGTCGCGGAGAGGGTAACTTTCTAGGTGAAATCCGAGTGTCATTCATAACTGAAAAGGGTCTTTAGGTATATATGATTTTTCTTTCTTTGGGCTTAATGAAACTTCTTCCTGAGAGAGTTCAAGCTGGTTGCTAAAAAGGAACGAGACGTTTTGAGTTAAGCGAGTTCTGCTGTTCATAAATGTGTGTTTGGCTGAAATGTCGATGCATGCAGCCACGCGTGTGCGTCCGTTAACATAAGAATCTATAATGGATAATTATTTGGAATGTCTTACAGATCTTAACTGTACAACTAATATTTTGGATTTGGAGAATCTGTCAGTTTCTTTTTGTTCTTTTTCCTTTAAACTAAGTATTTCTAGATTTTTTCTGCAAATTCGTAGGTTCACGTGTGTTTGTGTGTGTGAGTGTGTGTGTGTGTGTATATATATGTGTGTATCTGTGTGTGTATGTGTGTATGTGTTGATACAAACATGTTATTATACGTAGGTACATATGGTGACGGGGATGAATGAAAATTCATAGTCAGGTTATGTATGTATGTATGTACGCATACGTGCATGCATCTCTCTCTCTCTCTCTCTCTCTCTCTCTCTCTCTCTCTCTCTCTCTCTCTATCTATCTATCTATCTATCTATCTATCTATCCATTGCTTGTGTATTTATGTATCTCTTCTCACCACTCTTTGTCTTTTTTAAACATACAAACCTGTAACTTCACGGATATATATGCGTGCCCGTTACTTTTTCTCTCCCTCTCTTCATATATATATATATATATATATATATATATATATATATATATACATGCGTGTGTGTATATATTTCAACACACACACACATATACGTATTAGCGCAAATATACATATTCATATATATTTTATGTATACATGTACAAATATGTATATGTATATATCTATATACATACATACGTATATATATATATACATATACATATATATCCATAAATAATTTAAACTCATATGTATATATTCATACGTATTCATATATATATATATATATATATATATATATATATATATATATATATATATATATATATATATATATATATATATATACACACATACACATATAAGCGTTTTGAACTTGAGAAACCTTCTAGTAAATTTTATGGCAGATCACCAAAGCAGATATTGGTAATGGAGGAATTCTTACAATTCTACAAAAAGAAACAAGCAAAAGAATAAAAAAAAACAAACAATAGAATCCCCCGCAAAAAACGTTATACATCATATATAGATACGCAGTAAATAATACAATTTCAGAAATATACGCAAATGTTCTTAGCCGTGCGCGCGCACACACACACATGCATATACATACACAAACAAACAGATATACCGATAAATCTATTTTACTTTTTATACTTATACAAAACATACATATACATACATACATATATATATATATATATATATATATATATATATATATATATATATATATATATATATATATATATATATATATATATATATATATATATTTATATATATATATTTGTAAGTATGGATCCATGTATGTACATATATATATATATATATATGTACATACATGTATCCATACTTACAAATATATATATATAAATATATATATATATATATATATATATATATATATATATATATATATATATATACATACATCTGAGATATATCCATATCTCTTTTTCTCTTCATATATAGTGGAATGTGTGTGTATGTATTGATATATATATATATATTTACATATGTTTATACATACATATATCTATACATATATACATACACAAAAACGCACAAACATATATATATATATATATATATATATATATATATATATATATATATATATATATACATAAATATATACATATAGATACGTAGCGTACATATGGAGATGGTTACGCATATATATATATATATATATATATATATTTATTCTTTCACTTTCTTTTACACACACATACATGTATATATATATATATAATGTATATGTATGTACGTATGTATGTGTATATATTATATGCACACACACACACACACACACACACACACACACATATATACATATAAGACACATATACATGCTATCAAAACGTTTCTATTCGCTTGTACTTATATACAGTGTTTGTATTGTTGATTTATATACTATTAGCAATTTTAGAAACCTGTCAGTGTATGTTACAAGTAGTTTTAAAATCACTGGAACACCATTCGGAAATGTTGAGCTTCTTATAATCATAATTACGTAAAAACAGCTCCAAGATTGAACCAATTCTTTATGTAATGGACTAAATTGCTATGAGTGGTTTAATGTGATATTCCAATAAGTATCAACGTTGAATATGTGGCTTCTATAATTGTAAATATCTATATAAATTAACTCTATATCAATTGCATTGAGGGATCTGCGTCTCATAATATGAAAGTTTCATTATATGCATACACACGCACACACACACATGTATATATGTGTGTGTGTGTATATATATATATATATATATATATATATATATATATATACATACATACACACACACACACACACACACACACACATATATATATATATATATATATTTATAATTGAAGAAATCGACTCCACCACTTACTCTTCGTAAGCCTAGCATTTATTCTATCGGTCGCATTTGCCGAGCCACTAAATTACGGTGACATAAGCACACCAGTATCGGTCGTCAAGCGAAAGGAGACAAATGCACACACACACACACACACACACACACACACACACACACACACACACACACACACACACACATATAGGGTCTTCTCATAAATAATGCTTTTTTTTTATAATTGTTTTATTTTGTATAATTAAAATAAACAAAATTCTATTTTAATCTAAATTATCTTTTTCCATCTATCTGGTAGACTTGCACGGTCCCTTCTTCCAAAATTCACTTGTCCGTGACGAAACAACTCCTCTAGTACTCTTCTGACCTTGTCTACAGAACTCATATTCTTTTCGTCCAAACGATTTTGAAGACTGCGGAATAAATAATAATCAGATGTGGCAACGTCCGGCGAATATGGTGGGTGGAGCATCGTTTCCCATTCAAACTGCTCCAAACCTTTGGAACGTCATCCTCTCTGTATGTGACCGGGCATTATCTTAACGGAAGAACACCTTTCGTCTTGAAACCAAAGATGGTCGTTTTTTCTTCTAGCGCTGACTTAAGCCACTCCAGCTACTCGCAGTAGATCTCCTTTGTTATCATTTGGTTTGGGTTTAAATGTTCAAAGTGGACTAA
>NC_142954.1:8167927-8172927 GCF_046866305.1 Octopus bimaculoides
GTTTGTAGTGTTTTCTTTCGTTTAGACTTACTTTGAAGGTAGCCAAATTTTTATTGCAACTGTGCGCGCAGGCATAAATGCTAGGTTAAGAATCTTGCTTTTCAGAAACACGGGTTCGGATCTGTTCAACTGTACGAAACCTTGGGTAAGTGACTTCTGCTAGAGCCCTGGGAAGATCAATGCCCTTTGAGTGAATTTTGCAGGCGGAAACTGTGTAGAATCCTACCATACACGCATATATGTGTGTCATTATGTCTTTGTTTGTTTCTGTTGTGTCGGAACCCCCAGGCGAAGAAGTAGGATCCCCCAAGACATATAAATAGAAGTAGTCTGGCCGTGGTAGGAGTGTTGAGTAGCAGTCGAGTAGCAGTTGAATAGCAGTCGAGTAGCAGTTGTGTAACGGTTGAGTAGAGATCATCCGAAGGTGCTAGATAGCAGTAGCTTGAGACAACAGTTTCCCCACTGTTTTCCAATTTTGGTTCATTTACGTCCTCGTAGGTTAACGTTTCGGTAAAAGATGCTAATAGAATAGTTACTAGACTTAAAAAATAAGAACTGGAGTCGATTTGTTCGACTAAAGCCATTCAAGACAGTGCTCCAGCATGGCCGAAGGTAAATGGTTGAAAAAAAAACAAAGCACAAAAGACAAGAGATAAAAATAACGTCGATTTCCTTCTTTTTTTTATTGAATATCTTATGATATCTATGGTCTATGGGGAACTGCTTGTTTATATGGTTTAGAAAAATCCAACTACCATATCTACGGGCAAACATAGCTAAAGAAAATATTGATATAAACGTATACATTTCCCTTTGGACCGTGAGATTTTAGATTTTGTGCAAGCGTGCACTCGTCAATGAGGCGCAAAGAATATTGTGGACTGGCAAATATATTTTGTCTCATTGAACAAATTGTTGGCTTGTTTGATACAGATATATATATATATATATATATATATATATATATATATATATAGATATATATATATATATATATATATATATATATATATATATATATATATATATATATATACATACATATATATATGCGCTATGTATATACATAATTATATATGTATATATATGTATAGATATTATATCTATATTGTATATTTATAATATTAAGAAGTATATGTGTGTAATACCTATACAAACACACATACACACACACATATATACATACACCAACGTATATATCATATATGTTACATGAAATAGATATAATACATTTATGTCTATATGTATTTGTATTCTACATATATAATATATATGCGTACATCTTATATATATACATATATATATATATATATATATATATATATATATATATATATATATATATATATATATATATATATATATATATATATTTGAAAATCGAAATATCATAGGGGAACGATTTCATTTATGTATGTATGTGTATGTGTGTGTGTGATTCTCCAAACCTTATCTTTCTTTGTGCATATATCGCTCTCTCTCTCTCTCTCTCTCTCTCTCTCTCTCTCTACGTCTGTGTGAATGATGCGTGAACCCTTCGTCCTGTACGCACACAGAAATGTACGCGCGTTTATAATTATTTTTTTAACGTTGTTATTATTATTATTAACACAAAAAACAGCGGCGTACTGGTAGAATCTTCAGTATGCCGGGCGAAATGCTTAGCTGTATTTCGTCTGTCTTCACGTTCAAGTCTCGCCGAGTTTGACTTTACCTTTCATCCTTTCGGGGTCGATAAATTAAGTACCAGTCACATACTGGGGACTTGTTCCCAACCCCGACAGTTCAGGCCTTTTGCCGTCAGTAGAAAGCGTTATTAACACAAAAAGAAACGTAGCGGGAAAACGAGGAATTGAGAAGCCATGTGAATGATTCGGAGAACGAAGCCTCGTATTATCTCAAAATATTCGACCCCCAACATGGCCACAGTCAAAGGAGTGAAACAAGTGAAAGAATGTATACTTATTGGTCAAATTTCGTCATGTATTAGAACGCACTCAACATGAGAAAGATCGAGTGCTGAAACGTGAGAGGGGAGTTTCTACAGAGATGGCCTGTCTACTTGCCACTTGTACACGATGGTACTACTATGAACGTTTCGGTTGTGAGGTACTGAGTCACTATTATTCTCTAGTGTTACCTGGTTTCTTTACACAGTTATATGTTGCGCGTTCTGGTCGGGAAAGTTTATCTGGTGTAGAGCTGAAATGATCCACGAGGAATCTCTTCCTGTGCCTACAGGCGGACAAAAGCTCATTTATGATAGTGAACATATCACAGCGCAAATTAAAAGTATTCTCAACTTTTTAGACGTAGTGTGTATCTCTGCTTCACTCGAATGCAGGTTACCAGATTATAGAGGATTTTAGTAATTGTACAAACCTTGTTATTCCAAACGCATTGGGACCTGAAACCTGGAAATGATACTAGCTCTGTATGAAAAAGAATAAGTGTGACGGTTGTCACTTCCCTTAGATGTGTCGTTCCTCAATTTACAAACTGCAATTGTTTTCTTTCTTCCATACACAAGAGCTACTTCTGGACAGGAGATGTTATTACAGTAAGCAAATTCTGAAAATGCATGGTGTACTTGTATATGTTATTTCGATCTATTTTTAAGACTTGCTACTATTTTAGAAGGGAGCTAATGTTAGTATTGCCAATAGATACATACACACGTTATGTTTCTATATATATATATATATATATATATATATATATATATTGATAGAAGAGACAACAAAAGAAAGAAAGAAACGTCGATATTATGTAAATAGAGGAATTTATCTGTAAATAATGTGATCGAATAATTGTCACATATTATTTACAAATATATATATATATATAAACATATATACAGTTATATATCTGTGTGTGTCTATGTGTGTATGTGTATGCATTGTGTGCGTTTGTTTTCTATTTAAATATGGAATCAAAATATGTGTATGTATGTACCGATCACGCTATCTATTACATGTATCTATCTACATGTATTTATCTCTATCTATCTATCTATCTATCTATCTATCTATCTATCTATCTATCTATCTATCTATGTATGTATGTAATTTAGAAATAGCAGTCAAAGAACTACTGATTCTAAACTACAAATGTTTCTCTAAACGGATGGCGATATTTATGGCACGTCGCATGGCCAAAAATTACCGTGAATTTTTTTAGAGACACTTTCAAATTTATCAGAATATTTGGGCTGAAGATTGGAATAGTGAAATTTTCATTCGCTTAACCATGAAACGATTCGTATCCAATTAACTAAAGACTTGTTTTGTTTACGCTTTTCCCTCCGGTTTTTTGTTCTATGTGTGCCATAAATATCGCCATCCGTTTAGAGAAAAATTTGTAGTTTAGAATCAGTAGTTTTTTGACTGCTATTTCTAAATTTTCAGTATGTTGGAGAAGCAACTCAATGCTAATCCCTGTATATTTATGATGATAAATGATTTTACCGATAAAGGTTTTTTTCATACTGAACTACTTGGCAAAATTGTTAATTATTAATTTTATTATTAATTGACGATTCCCTGCCCTTATTCTTGTATATCTATGTATGTATGTAGGTATGCCTGTATTTATGTATGCATGTACGTATCTATGTGTGTATTTATATATATGCATATATACATATATATATATATATATATATATATATATATATATATGTATGTATATCTGTGTGTGTGAGTGTGCGTATGTATGTGTGTAACAGATCAAATCCTCATAGGTGTGTGTAAAACAATAATATTTCGTGTGTGTGATAATATGTGAGGTAAAACTGTGTAATTCATGAAATACTGACAACAGAGATTTAAGTATACACACATTCACACACACACATGCACACACATATACATATACATTTATATATATTTATACACATATGCATACACACACACATAAATATGATATATATAAATATATACAGACATGCATGCGCACACTTGTATTTATATACTGATAATGGGTGAACATGCATTTATATATATATATATATATATGTATGTGTGTGTGTGTGTGTGGGGGTGTGTGTGTGTGTGTGTGTGGGTGTGTGTGTGTGTGTGCATACATGTGTCTGTGCGTACGTGTTTGTGTGTGTGTGTGTGCATGATGTAGTAAGACGCACATTTGATGTGTATGTAAATGCCTGTCTGTAATGTAAACCAAGACGTAAAAAAAAATAATAAAAATAAATGAAATGAAACGAATAAAAGTATGGAACAGCAACAAGACAAATAGAGCTATGTCTCTTCATTCGTTTTCTGTGGGAGCTCCTGTTTTTTCTACTCCACTAAAAGCATTATGCATACATTACAAGTTCATACGCAGCCGTAGCATACTTTATATGTCGATTCACAGCGCATCTATTTTCGTCTGACACTAATTGTATAAAACATATTAATTTACACCAAATTATTACATTTCTAACCTACAGCATAGTTGAAACAATATGTAGCTTTGCAAAACATGCTTTTTCTGCTACCTATTTTCCTTACGGATAAAACTGATCCAAATATGATATCTGTGAGTATGTATGCATGTATGTATGTATGTATGTATGTATGTATGTATGTATGTATATAGGCATGTATGTATGTGTGTGTGTATATATATATAAATGTATGTATGTATGTATGTATGTATGTGAAATTGAGTGTATGTGTGTGATGGTTGTGTTTCTGTGTATGGAAGTATGTATTTGTAAGCATCTATATGTATGTATGTACTTACGTTTGTTCGGACTCTACTGTATCTAACATTTTGCATATATCTATATACCTATATCTATACACATACACACACACATATATATACACGTACGTACACGCAGTTATATATATATAGATGTGTAATCCTACTCAAGAAGTCATATTTGTGACAATGTTTTCAATTATTAGATACGTCCACAGGATAATAAGCGCGCACACAGGCACGCATACACACACACTTGCATTCCTATGTACACAAGCCATATATTAATACCT
>NC_142954.1:8182927-8185427 GCF_046866305.1 Octopus bimaculoides
TCTTCAAAAGATGATTAATCACTGCACAAAATGGAAAATTCGTATCGAGTATCCTGCCACCCAGGCACTCCATCGGTTACGACGGCGAGTACTCCAATTGATTCGACCAACGGAACAGCCGGCTCATGAAATTAACGTGTAGGTGGCTAAGCAATCTACAGACACTCTTCCCTTTAACTTAGTTCTCAGGGAGACTCAGCGTGTTACATAATGCGACGAGGCTGATCCTTTGAATTACAGGTACATCCGATTTTTGCCAGCTGAATTGACTGGATCAACGTGAAATGAAGTATGTTGCTCAAGGAACACAACGTGCCACCGGGAATCGAACTCATGACCTTACCATTGTGAGCCCAACACCTCTAACCACTATGCCACGTACCTTCACCCTTTCCGTCTAAAGCCACAATAACAGTAGGTAAAGGTTTTGAATTGGACTAAATACAGATTTGTAAAAAGAGCCATGATGAACATAATCGAAAATGAAATTGCAATATACGTATTACTGAGAAATAAACATCTTAAAACGAGGATACAACGCCGTAAACAGAAGATATGAGAATTTATCCATATGCTGACAGATGGGAAATTTTCTCTGCCTGAGATGAGAACACAAATACGTAAAAAATATTGTTTCATCAAAATTACTATTTGGTTTTGTTTGCGAAAGGAAAAAAAAATATTGCATATCCAAGTTAAGTATGTTTCCTAAGGATAAAAACGCACAACCAACGTAGTATTATATCGATTAATCACAAACGCAATATGCACAACGGCGCACAGAGGGCTCTTCAGAAACGTATCTATGCGCACATGTATATACATGTATCACGAAATGAAACGGAATTACAATGCTGTGCCTGGGTGAACTTGGGATGTTGACCTTCTGCTTGCTAATTAAAACCAGCACAGCACGTGGCTTAGATTCAAGCATGCCCGAACGAACACGTCTGTTGCACATGGCGGTTTGTTACAAGTTGGACAATGAAGAATTCCGAAGAGCTGCGTGCTTGAGTGAAGTTCTCTCTCAGATTGTGATAGAGTATTGTACAAAAGGAATTGATTGAAAAGTACATCATCTCACGTGCTGTATTCCTTCCAAATCCTTAGTTTCTGAGTTCAACTTCCGCGTTTCGAGAAAGGTATACTAAACTACCAGTCAAAACCTGGGGTTAATACTACTCGCCAAAATCCGACCTTTCAAAATTGAAAGACGTAGGCGCAGGTGTGACTGTGTGGTAAAAAGGTTTTCGCTACTATTTCTGGAAAAAAAAAAAAAGGCGGCGAGCTAGCAGAAACGTTAGCACGCCGGGCGATATGCTTAGCGGCATTTCGTCTGCCGCTACGTTCTGAGTTCAAATTCCGCCGAGGTCGACTTTGCCTTCCATCCTTTTTCGGGGTCGATAAATTAAGTACCAGTTACGCACTAGGGTCGACGTAATCGACTTAATCCCTCTGTCTGTCGTTATTTGTCCCCTCTATGTTTAAGCCCTTGTGGGCAATAAAGAAATATGAAGCTCTGCTTCCCAACTACATGGTTCCAGGTTCAGTCCCACTGCGTGGCACCTTGGGCAAATGTCTTCTACTATTGACTCGGGCCGACCAAAGCCTTGTGAGTTGATTTGGTAGACGGAAACTGAAAGAAGCCTGTCGTATATATGTATGCATGTATGTACGTATATATATCTGTGTGTCTGTGTGTGTGTTTTTTATCTGTTTGTCTCCCACCACTGCTTGATAACTGGTGTTGGTGTGTTTACGTCCCCGTAACTCAGCAGTTCTGCAAAGTAACCGATAGAATAAATACTCGGCTTAAAAATACGTCCTGGGGTCGAATTGCTCCACAGAATCACTTTGAGGCAGTGCTCCACCATGGCCGCAGTCAAAATGACTGAATGAAGCAAAAGAATAAAAGACTACATCGAAATAAGACAACCATTGTTCTAGACGGTCAGCTAGTAAAATTCTTAACTCAACGGAGAGAAAATTCCTTTGTGGCATTTCTTCGCTGCTTTGCGAACTGCGTTCAAATTCCGTCAAGATGGACCTTGGTTTGCATTCTTTCGTGGCCGAGAAAATAAGTACTTGTTGCACGCAGGGGTCGGTGCAATCGACTTACCATGCTCTCCCGAATTTGCTGGCCTTGTGCCAAAATTTTAAACACTTGTTGTTCCTCTTCCTCTTCCTCTTGTTCTTGTTCTTCTTGTTCTTCTTCTTCTTCTTCTTCTTCTTCTTCTTCTTCTTCTTCTTTTCCTCCTCCTCCTTCTCCTCCTCCTTCTCCTCCTCCTTGTTGTTGTTGTTGTTGTTGTTGTTGTTCTTCTTCTTCTTCTTCTTCTTCTTCTTTTTCTTCTCCTTCTCCTCCTCCTTCTCCTCCTCCTTCTCCTCCTCCTTCTCCTCCTCCTTGTTGTTGTTGTTGTTGTTGTTGTTGTTGTTGTTGTTCTTCTTCTTCTTCTTCTTCTTCTTCTTCTTCTTCTCCTCCTCCTCCTTCTCCTTCTCCTTC
>NC_142954.1:8190427-8192927 GCF_046866305.1 Octopus bimaculoides
ATACAGTCAAGTGTGTGTGTGTGGTACCAGTGTGTATGTGTGTGAGTGTGTGTGTGTGTGTATGTGTGGGTGCGTGTGTGCGTGTGTATGTGTGTGTGTGTGTATGCGTGTGACCTTTGATTATTCAGAGGTGATTACACATATATACAAACACACAAGCACCAACATCTGTGCATATGAGTGTGTATGTATATATATATATATATATATATATATATATAATCATAAATATATAGGGATTGACAGTAACCTGCTTCTCCAACATACTGAGAATTCAGAAATAGCAGTCAAAGAACTACTGATTTCAAAACTACAAATTATTACTCCAAATTATTACTTCATACTGAGCTACCCGGCAAAATTGTTAATTATTAATTTTATTACTAATTGACGATTCCCTGCCCTGCATATCTATATATATATATATATATATACATATGTGTGTGTGTTTGTATGTATATATGTATGCATATATTGCATGTATGTATATATATATATATGCATATATATGTGTGTGTGTGTGTGTGTGTATATGCAACCACTGATAAAATCATACATGGACAAGTATGTGAATATACAGTGAGTGAATATGTATGCACACATTTACAACTACTGACACAGACACAGACACATACACATAAATACATGTACACACACACATATGAATCTGTATGTATGTGTGTGTATATATATATATATATATACATATATATATATATATATATATATATATATATATATATATATATATATATATATATATATATATATATATATATATATATATATATATATATGACTGTTCATAATGTATGATTATGTCTGTGTATCTATATATCTATCTCACACTGCCTTTGTTTCTTTCTTTCTCTCCCGCTTTCTTTTTTTTCTTTCTCCCCCTCTCTATATATATATGTATTTATGTATATATGTATGTTAATATATTGGTGTATACGTATGTGTGTATGTGCACTCCTACATACATTCATACACATGTATGATAGATGCATTCATAGCAGCAGTTTAAACTATTTGAATTAGCTCTTAAGTATGTGAATACGCGCCATGCTATTCCCCGCATATGCATCCACGCGTTCGGAGACGCACGCACTATTATGAACGTGAACACATGCACATACACACACATATCCTACTTGCTTTGATACAAACCTCATGTAATATGCAGTCGCATACACGATACGCAATCACTCACACACACAGACACACACACAGACACACACACGCACACACACACATACACACACACACATATGGAGGCCATAAAACTATAATTTTTCTTAAATTTTATTCCTATCAACTTTTCTATGAAGAAGAATTTCTGTCCGAAAGTTTTGGTTATCCAGGTTCCACGGCAATTTCACTATACGTTCTCTATCGATTTTTCTAAAAAGCATGCAACCTCTATGTTCTGTTTGCGTTTTCTCTAACACACACACACACACACACACACACACACACACACACACACACACACACACACACACACACAGAGCTCAGCTACATCTACATTATAATAGAGAAAGCTGCTTATTAATTAGGTATGTAACTATTATTAAAAGAAAGCAATTATTAAAGGCTTGACCGACTGGAAATTTTTTATAAATTCATGTTCTGAGAAATTTCCTGTAATTTAGATTTCTGAAGGTTATTTTACTATTTGAACTACGAGTTTTTCACAAATTTAAATATTCGTCGCATTCACTGCAGAGTAGATTTAATAAACAAAATTAATTCGTTGCAGGTGAAATTTACCGTTTCCATTTGCAACAGTTGCTCACTCTCTCTCTCACCTCTATTTTCATTATGATAATTTAATATATATTCTTTTCTATATTTTCATTTCAAGTTTTATCGCTAATTGCAAAACCCACAGTTTATTCTATATACGTAATATAAAAAAGAATTATTTATTGAATGAATGAATGCTATTAGACAAAATAGTGGTATAACATTGGGGTTTATTTTTGATAAAATAAAATTTTTTTTACCAGTATATATAAGGCGTAGGAGTAGCTGTGTGGTACGTAGCTTGCTTACGAACCACATGGTTCCGAGTTCAGTCCCACTGCGTGGCACCTTTGGCAAGTGTCTTCTACTATAGCCTCGGGCCGACCAAAGCGTTGTGAGTGGATTTGGTAGACGGAAACTGAAAGAAGCTCGTCGGATATATATATATATATATATATATATATATATATATATATATATATGTATGTGTGTTTGTGTTTGTCCCTCCAACATCGCTTGATAACCGATGCTGGTGTGTTTACGTCCCCGTAACTTAGCGGTTCGGCAATAGATACCGATAGAATAAGTACTAGGCTTACAAAGAATAAGTCCTGGGGTCGATTTGCTCGACTAAAGGCGGTGCTTCAGTATGACCACAGTCAAATGAACGAAACAAGTAAAAGAGTATAATGTTTTAAAAGCAAAATTCAGATGTGATTTTGTTGGTATGGCTATTTGGAACGCTATAAGT
>NC_142954.1:8197927-8200427 GCF_046866305.1 Octopus bimaculoides
GCATACACACATACACATACATACCAAGCATGCACGAACGTACATACACAAACATATACACGTGTACGGGCGTCTACATACAGACATATACACATGATCATATAAACACACATTTATGCACACACACTCGCACACGGAAAACACACACGCATATACATGTAACTCCATACAGACAAATTTACATGCATGCATACACAAACGAACTCATACATGCAGATCCAGACATATAGACGCATCTATACACAGGCACACACACATGCATTCACACAAGCACACACACACACACACACACACACACACACACACACACACACACACACACACGGATATATGCGTAATTATACACAGGACATATTCACAAACATGCATATACATGGAACTATACAAACAACTACAAACGCGCGCGCACACACACACGCACACACACGGACGGGCGCGTTTATATGTATATATACATATACCTTGTACCACACACGCACACACAAATACACGTACAAGAGACACATAGGCATCTACATGTGCATCAGACACACACTGTCTCATATACAAACACACACAGAGGCAGACACACTCACCCATATCCACACCCATATCTCACACACACATATCCACATGCACGCATGCACACAAACACATAATACATTACGTTACAAACACATACAGAAAACATACTTCGTTGTCAACACTCGGCTTCCTTTTAAAATGTCAGACCGGATATACTCCAACATGGCCGCCGTGTCGATCTTCTACTCTTTCGTACCCCATCTGACCACAGCAAAGCGCTAACTTAGTCCGTACTGGTGTGGTGTGCTCCATTAATTTTATAATATGACACTCCTTCTATCCCTGCCGCTACTGCTACCGCTGCTGCTACCGCTGCTGCTACCGCTGCTGCTACCGCTGCTGGCTTTAAGGATCTCTGTCGGCTTCGACAACGAATTTTCAGTTGTTCAATGAACCGTATTACGTTCTATGTATTACCTCGATCAGTAGGTGGCTAGCAGAGTATTCCGTAGACTGACACTCGTACCCTTAATAAAATCTCTCTTTCCAAGGCGTAGAGCTGGCGGAATCGTTAGCGTTCTGGCCAAAATGCTTAACAACAATACGTCCGCTTTTACGTTCTGAGTGCAAATTCTGCCGTAGCTCACTTAGCCGATCAACCACCCGGAGTCGATAAAATAAGTACCTGTAGATCACTGGGGTTTATCTCATCAACTTACTCTGTCTCCAGAAATTGCTGGCCTTGTGGAAAATTTGAAACCTATATAATTTCTGTCTGAATCTGCCCAACAGATTGTTCGATATGGTTAAAATTTGGAATTAACGCTTCACAAATGTACTCGGATTTCCATAAATGTTTCCATCGAGTACGACACGTTGTGGCGCAGCCGTTTTGACGCCCTGCCTCTTTGGCGTCGCTGATTTCAAGATGACTTATTTGTTAGAAGACGCTTTATACCTTCGGGTTTTGGTAGAAATGGGAATTTCAGTTTTCGTTTTGCATTTCTAATTGATAAGCAGAGATGACAGCTACCATATCATCCGGCTGATTAAACTTGCTCCAAAACGATCTCCAACACAACCAGCACCAGCACCAGCACCAGTAGCAGCAGCAGCAGCAGAAGCAGTAGCAGCAGCACCACCACCAACGCCACTGCCAACACCATCATCACCATCAATACCATCACAACCACTATTACCATTACCATCACGCCACAACAACACAACGACGACGACGACGACCACCACTACTACTATCACCACCACCACCACTGCAATTACCACCACCAACACCATCACCATCACCAACATTACCACCATCACCAACATCACCACAACCACCACAACCACCACCACCACCACTACCACTACCACAACCGCCACTACCTACACAACCACCATCAATCACCACTTTCACCACTACGACAGCGAACATCATTCACACTACCGCAACTACCACCACTACCACCACCACCACCACAACTACCACCACCGCCACCGCTGCCGCCGCAACCAACACCGTCACTACCACCATAACGACGGCCGCCAGTTTCTTCCTGCGAATCTTGACGTACGCATCAACCACGTCAACAGAGTTTGGTAGGGAAATGTCAGAGGAAAGAACTCACCATATCTGGATACATCTATCTATCTATCTATCTATCTATCTATCTATCTATCTATATATATATATATATATATATATATATACATATAGGCATGCACACCTACACGTATACAAAAGCACACGCGTATACCTATATGGGTATTAGCATATCTGCATATATGCATATACATGCACGCATTTATATATATATATATATAGAGAGAGAGAGAGAGAGATAGATACACATACATACATATATATATATATTTATATATATACTTTTATATATATATATATATATATATATATATGTAATACACACACACACACACACACACTCATATTTCAACTAGTCTGTTCGTGATTACTATCATTAATTCAAATAAGAGT
>NC_142954.1:8230427-8240427 GCF_046866305.1 Octopus bimaculoides
ATATATATATATATATATATATATATATATATATATATATATATATATATATATATATATATATATATATATATATATATATATATATATATATACATACATATCTACACACACATATATAGATAGATATATATCACCGAGTAAATAAGGAAAACTAAAACCAGCCGACCAGCAAATAAAAAGACGCGTTTCATAAACAATCCACTTCAAATATTTCACATCAAAGGCTGAAAAAAATACCTAGAATGAGAGGACTAAAATGAACCAAAACAGCAGCAACATCAACAATAACTACAATATTATCTACAAACCAAAAGTTCGTAGATAGCTAAAATAACACGGACACAACATCACAGACAATAGCAACAACAACAACAAAAATAGCAACAGCAAAAACAAATCTCTCCAACGTTAGTGACAATGTAAAGAAAAAAAAAACATGAGATAGAAAAGGGCCGAACTTCGTAACATAAACAACAGTTTAGAACCATATATAGCCTTAAAAAACATGAATAGTAAAGATATTTTGAAGAAGTAATTTCTTGGCGTATTACTTTTTCTCTTGCGCTAATGTTCAAAATAAAAATATGTACAAAGGATGAATGCTACACACACATACACGCACAGACACACACATATTCTAAATATATAACTATATTTATAACTATATTTATATGTGTATATGCATATATATATTATATAGTTTATATCTATCTATCTATCTATCTATCTATCTATCTATCTATCTATCTATCTATCTATCTATCTAGGTATTTATATATATACATAAATTTATGTATATATATGTATGTATGTATGTATGTATGTAATATATATATATATTTATTATGTATGTATATGGTGATACAAATTCTATAGTCAATGTATTAGACCACTTTGATAAATGATAAACTTCGTGAGACCTATCGTTCGCATCTTCCGATCGGAACGCTCACGTGTGCATCGACAACAGATAAAAACCCAGAAGTCCGCCAAATACCACTGAGTAACCAACTGGCAACATGTGGTCGAAAAACTTTTATCATATTTCCATTCCATAAACTTTACAACCTGAATGAAATTGAGAGAAAACGCAAAGAAAAGGATTTTATTAAGAAATTCAAACCCACTCTTAACAAACAATGATTAAATTAATCTTACTTGGGGTTTAAAAATCTTATCCCTATAACTAAAACACAAAAAAATATCTCAAATGTCATCATTTCTAAAAATAAACATTGAAAAATTGTTTGACATCATCTCTAAAAATAACCAAACACCTACTGCTGCTGTCCAAAGGAATGTGTATAAAAGACAAAAGGGCAGCCAGTCAACTATAGTATACTAGCTCCTATATATATTTAATACTCAATATTTCATATATTCAATAAGACATTCGATACTTCATTTCATTTTACTATTTATATATTCCATATTCTATATCCCACATTAATTTTATAAGAATGTAAATAAAACATTAAAAACAGACAGAGTTGGAACTCTTTTAAATAATATATTCCTCTATACATTATCATAAAGCCCCTTTTTTTATTTTATATATATATATATATATATATATATATATATATATATATATATATATATATATATATATGTGTGTGTGTGTGTGTGTGTGTGTGTGTATGTATGTATGTATGTATATATATATGCCTATATAGATAAATAAAGAAATGGAGTTAAACGCAGGTGTTTTTCAAATCTTTATACTTCCGACATATGTTTCGAAGGAAATATTTTTCCCTGACGAAAAGATCGCATTGTTTTACATTATTTTATTCCCTCTGGAATGATACCAATGTTTTCTTCGAAACATCTGTCGGAAGTATAAAAATTCCAATAACACCTGCGTTTAACTCCATTTTTTTGTTTATCTATATAGGCATATATACATACATAAATATATATACATACATACATACATACATATATATATATACATATGTAGGTATGTTTAGATAATTATATTTACACACACACACACACACACACACACACACACACACACACACACACATACACACACACACACACACACATATATATATATATATATGTATAATGAATTCATACATTACGTTTATAACTATCTATCTATTATTTTTCTATCTGTCTATCTATCTACCCATGTATCTACCTACTTACCTGTTTACAAAAGCATGTGTTCATGACTATATCTACACCACTTTTTAATGCTTTTTCCAAATAAAACTTTTCATATATTCACAAAAAATAACAAACAATTTATTTGGTTGAATATAATTCCTAAATCCACGACCAAACATTGTTGACCTTTTAAGCTATATCATCGGAATGAAATGATGCTGTTTTGTATGGCTTCACCCATATTGTAAACAGAGCCAATATGATTGATGTCGACATTGCTGCCGGAAGTGGAATCATTAAGCATTAAATGTGTATGTCATCAGTCAGATGTCTATTTCTATTTATAACTGGTCTATGACGTACCTGTTTGTCTATTTGTCTGTTTTTGTGTTTGAGCGTTTGTGTGGCGTTGTACGTTAAGAATAGGTTGATTCCTTTCTTTCTAGCCATTTCTGTAGTGCAGACACTAGCTTTACACTAGAACTTTCGGGTATAGTTTTGTAGGGTCTATCTATCTATCTATCTATCTATCTATCTATCTATCTATCTATCTATCTATCTATCTTGCTAGCTAGCTAGCTAATATATATACATACACTTGTATAAATATATTCCAACACGCGACAATATTATATATATATATATATATATATATATATGTTTTTATATAACACACACACACACACACACACACATACACACATATATATATATGTGTTTGTGTGTGTGTGTGCGTATGTGTATATATATATATAATATATATATATATATATATATATATATATATATATATATGTATATATATATATATATATATATATATATGCGCTCGTGTATACCTACATATTTGCGTCCCTTACTGTTTCCACACGAATACACACACACATATACATTAATACTCATTAGTATGGTTGCCCATATATCATACATAAAAACACGCATATACACACCCAAATAACACACATAAATAATATATATATATATATATATATCCATATAATTATATATATACATTTGTGTGTATTTATATATATATATATATGTATATATATATATATGTATATATATAAATATATATACACAAAGAGAGAGAGAGAGAGAGAGAGAGAGAGAGAGAGAGAGAGAGAGAGAAAGTGATGCATACATACAAATATATAATTCTATGTAAATAGAGACATATTCGTACATGTATATATGTATATATATATATATATATGTATATATATATATATATATATATATATATATATATATATATATATATATATATATATATATATATTATATATATATATATATACACACACATATATATATATATATATATATATATATATATATATATATATATGTATGAATATATACATATTTATTGATACATATATGTACATGTATAGATATATATTTTTATATATATACACACATATTTATATATATGTTTGAGTACATAAATCTATATATATATTCATATATGGCCTCTATCAACACGGCTATAAACCGGCTTTATGGACGTTGGAATTTAATGTGTACGCCATCTTGTTCGGTTGTACTGTAAACCAATGAACTGTAACTTGCAGACGGTTTTGCCTCGTTCTGACCCCTGAATTCATGGGTGAGATAATCCCTCACGTTACACCATTATTGTTGGCTCAACAATCGCAGACAATACCGGTGATGATGATGATTGTGATGATGATGATGGTGGTGGTGATGGTGGTGGTGGTGATGGAAGAGGTGATGATGATGGTGATGATGTTTATGATCATGATGGTGATGATGATGAGGATGATAATGATGGTGGTGTTTGTGATGATGATGAACATGAAGATGGTTGACTGGTTTTGAAGATGATGAGGATGATTCTTCTACTGATGTCGATTACGATGATGAGGATTATGATGATGATGATGATGATGATGATGATGATGATGATGGCAATCATATTTTCGATGATCATGGGGCTTATAAATAATGCTATTCTTCTTCTTTTTCTTCTTCTTTCTTTGTTTCTTTCTTCTTCTTCTCCGTCATCATCATCAGCAGCAGTGGCTCTGTGGTAAGTAGCTTACTTACCAACCACATGGTTCCGGGTTCAGTCCCACTGCGTGGCACCTTGGGCAAGTGTCTCCTACTATAGCCTCGGGCCGACGAAAGCCTTGTGAGTGGATTTGGTAGACGGAAACGGAAAGACGCCCTTCATATATATATATATATATATATATATATATATATATATGCATGTGTGTGTATCTGTTTGTCCCCCCACCAAGGATAAGTACTAGGCTTACAAAGAATAAGTCCTGAGGTCGATTTGCTCGACTAAAGGCGGTGCTCCAGCATGGCCACAGTCAAATGACTGAAACAAGTAAAAGAGTAAGGACTGCCCTCTCTGATCATCCCATATGTTTTATTGAAAAATCCAAATCCTAATCCAGCGTGTTCTGTCTTCTAAGAGAGCTGCTTGAGATATGAGAAAAACTTGGTTTCTATATCTGGCACATCGAGCTAATTACTTTAGTACATTCGAGTGATCATGATGTCCAGAATGTTGACTATAATGATAAAATCCACTCCAACACCAAATGCCTCATGGTCTCATCATCATCATCATCATCGTCATCATCGTCATCACCATCATCGTCATCACCATCATCATCATCATCTTCATCATCATCATCATCAACATCAACATCATCGTCGTCATCATCATCATCATCGTCATCACCATCATCATCATCATCTTCATCATCATCAACATCAACATCATCGTCATCATCATCATCATCATCACCATCATCATCATCATCACTCTCATCACCATGGCTATGGTTATCATCGTTGTCGACGTAGCTATCATCATCCTCATTTTCATCATCGTTATCATCATATTCGTCATCTACGTCCTCATATCATCTCCGTCATCCTCCTCCTCCTCCTCCTCCTCGTCCTCCTCCTCCTCCTCCTCCTCCTCCTCCTCCTCCACCTCCTCATCATCGTTATCACCACAATATGGACAATGCACTTCCTATTTCGTGTAATCCTCTGAAACTCACTTCCTCGCTACTTATCTCTCCCGTCTTTCTTTGTCTCCCTTTCGCTCCATCTCTTCTAGTACCTGTTGCTAGAAACAAACACTTTCATATATCGCACTTATTTAAAGATACATGTTGACAAGCGCTATAGATATCAGATATATACATACACCGATATACACAATTTCATGCACGTTTAAACAGCTATATTTCATATCCTTGCGCGTACACGCATGCCTACACATACATATAGAGGCACGTATATGAAGGAAATATAGATTAATAAGAGTTATAAACGCCAACTACATATTACAAAACATCTTAGTGATAACATTAGCAAGCAAATATCAAACATACCAGCTGAAAGTAAATATTCAATAAAGCCGCTAACCCTGTCGTTGATTTACATATAAAGGAACGTACATCAAGCAATACACACAGAAGACATTAAAGATAGATATAGGAAAATAATCAGGTATAACCCGCCATATGCCATAAATGTATCTAAAAATATATAGCATACAATTTCCTCTCAGTGATAACCACCTCAAACATAGATAACACCAGATATATATCTTAAAAGAACACCCTAAAATATAGTTGTACTCGTTTAGATAACATAGGCTTTTATATATCCCCGCAACGACAATCAAAGATCTGAAACCATCAGTATTAATATACTATGTTATCATCTCAATAGAAAATTCCTATCAAAGGCTCTGCTGTATATACATGAACATTAGATGTCATTGAAATGACATATATGTGGTTGAAAGAACATCACATATGGATAATATACACAGCATATTCTTATACTCAGAAACAGGATTAAAATCAAAGTGTACACCATTCTCCTAATATATATGGTAACTCAAAGACCGACCAGCCAAATATATTACTGTTATAAGAAACCTTGTTTAAAACGCTAACGATAGTGCTATCTGTGTATAAATAATTAATTATACATTATAATAATTATTGACGAATCTTTTCCTCTTTTGTGAAACAAAATGCACAAGTGCACACACGCATACTTGCATACATATCTATACACATGCGCATTAGTATACACACATGCGCGCGTTCACACAAGTTCGTATATATATATATATATATATATATATATATATATATATTTGTATGAATTTAAAAACATATGCATGCATATGTACGTTTCTATACATGAGCACATATAAAGGTGTATTTTCTCTCTCTCTCTCTCTCTCACACACATATCTACATGCCTGTCATTTTGTAGCTTTGAATGAAACTATAAAGTTGTTGTCGCTTGCAAGTAGAAAGAAGATTGAGTCTCAACTGAATTTTAGATTTGCCTGAAGTGATCATTCTTTTGAGAAATGCTGCAATTATATCAACGACAATATTAATAATTAACATTAATAATAGTAGTAGTAATAATAGAAATAGTAATAATATTAATCATAATTTTTAGATGTATAATAATAATTAAATTAAACGACGATGCTGATGATCATAATGATGTTGATGGAGATGATGACGATGGAGTTGAGGATATTATTATTATTATTATTATTATTATTATTATTATCAATATTGTTATTATTATTGTTATTATTGTTGTTATTATTTTTATTGATATTGTTATTATTATTGTTAATATTACTGTTATTATTATTAAAATTATATTATTAACAATAATGATAAATTTTAATAATGATAACGATGATGCAGATGATGGAGATGATGGCGATGTGATGACAATGAAGATGATGATAATAATAATAATAATAATAATAATAATAATAATAATAATAATAATAATAATAATAATAATAATAATTCCAATTGCAACAAATTCAAGAATTAGACGAACTAGAAACACCTGCAGGAAAAGCTAAGCGCTTGAAAACCCGTGCTAAAATTGCTGCCTTAGCTATTATGACTGAAAAATGGCATGGAAAACCTCTCAATGGCAAATACCCAAAGAGAGCGAATAATGCAGATATTGACAAAGCCCTTACCCACCAATGGTTAATGGCCTCTGGCTTGAAATCAGAAACAGAGGGGTTTATCACAGCAGCCCAAGATCAATGCCTACCTACAAAGAACTACCAGGCCAACATATTAAAGAACGACAGCTCCCCATTATGTCGTATATGCCAACAACAAAATGAGACCATCGATCATGTTGTCTCCATGTGCAGTCTGCTTGCGCCTACAGAGTATCTCAACAGGCATGATAGAGCTGCACAATATATTCACTGGGTAATATGCAAAAACCTGGACTTGCCCCATGATAAAAACTGGTGGGAACACAAACCACCCCCAGTACTTGAAAATGATCACATTGCACTCCTCTGGAACTTCACCATTCAAACTGACAGAAAGATAGACGCAAATAGGCCAGACATCATACTGAAAGACTTCAGACAAAAATCATGCCTCCTCATTGATATGACTGTCCCAATCGATATAAACGTATCTGTCAAGACCTACCAAAAACTGGGCAAATATAAAGATCTTGAAATAGAAATTAGCAAAATGTGGAATCTGAAGACGAAAACAATACCTATTGTCATAGGTGCCCTGGGAATGACAGCGAAACGGGCTGATTACTACCTAGCTCAGATACCAGGAAACCCCAAAATGGCTGAAGTTCAAAAGGTAGTGCTCATGGGAACTGCCCATATCCTACGTAAAATACTGTCTATGTGATCTCAAATTTTAAAGCAAACACATAATTTTCTTATGGTTTCTTAAACATTCACTTGAACAAAACTGTACAAATCCAAATATATGGTACCCTAGGCATAACACCTACATGAACTTCTAACTTGTTGTCTCTTGAGGTCTCTGGGTGAGACTTGGATCCAACTTGTACAAATGCAAAACAAAAGTCAAACATAAAATAATAATAATAGCAACAACTCTAGCTGCAACATAACTAAAAATAACATGAAAAGTTATACGAATCTACAACCTCTACCATCATCATCATCATCATTGTCGTTGTCGGATTAGTAGTAGTAGTATTAGTTGTTGTTGTTGCTGTCGACGTCGTCGTCATCGTCAATTTATCCTCCTCCCCCTCCTCCATATTCTTCTTCTTATTATTAGATCTTTTACTGAAAACCCATCACAGTTGCAAGCGCTAAAAAACAAAATACAAGCAACGCAAACATCAACAATGGAATCTACAGCTAAAACAACATACAACAACATCCAGAAAAGCCACCACCACCACCACCACCACCACTACCACTACCACTACCACGACCACGACTACGACCACAACCACCACCACCACCACCACCACCACCACCAACTACTACTACTACAACAACAGCAATACGCAAACGAACGTCAAGAGCTAACAGTCATCACAGTTTACCAAGATCAATTACCCCGAAGAAAATTGCCAACATCATGACAGTACTTCAGTTTTCAGGTTTTGAAAATTTGCGGAGACAAGCAAATCAATTACAACAATACATAAACTAGCAGATTCGTATGATGAAATTTGCATAGAACCGTCCTCAGAGGAGTTGAGAACCGGCAAGTTTATATGAGCTGAGACTGGTGCTGTCAGAGGCAGCTGGTTCAGCGCATATATTAAAAAGGCGAAGTTATTTAAACTGCGATGTCGTTTCTCGCTTCTGTATATGAAACGTAGCATTAAAATGATATAACTACGGAAGGCACAAAACGTTTAAGGAATCTGTCAACACACACACACACTCAAACACTCACGCGCATGCGCGCACGCGCACGCATACAGATCTAAAACAAATTTCAGAAATCAAAGTGTCGTATTTTATTGCAAGTTTGCGCTTCGGATAGAGTAGTTTAATACACATGACATGTATATATGTGTGTGTGTATATATATATATATATATATATATATATATATATATATAAATATAGGATAGTGGAACAACAGTGCACTATTGCACTATTTAATATATAAATACATATGTATATACACATACATATATACATATCTAATATATATACTATATATATATATATATATATATATATATATATATATAGACATATATATATATATATATATATATATATATATATATATATATGTATATATATATATATATATATATATATATATATATATATATATATATATATATATATATATATATATATATATATATATATATATATATATATATATATATAATATATATAGGTATATATATATATATATATATATATATATATATATATACATATATAGTATATATGTATAGCGTCCCCTGTCTAATGCTAAGACATTGCGAAAGTGAAATTAACTGCCATATTGGTTGGAAGATAATATCGCGTATGGAGGTGTTGTGTTTCAAAACGTGATTATGTCAGTGGTAGACGAAAATTTTCCAGCTAAGTTGCGGAGATATAAATACAACCGCAGACAGTACGACACACGGACACAAAGACACACACACACACACATACACACCACACACATACACACACAGTGGTATACGACAGGCTTCTTTCAGTTTCCGTCTGCAAATCCACTCACAAGGCTTTGCTCAGCCAGAGGCTATAGCAGAAGACACTTACTGAAGTTGTAATGCAGTGTGACTGTGCGTGTGCGTGTGTGCTTGTGCGTGTGCGCGTGTGCGTGTGCGTGTGTGTGTGTGTATTTATGAACTCAATGGTACGGTGAATATAAAACAAAACCAAAACTACTACTGCTGCTACTACTACTTCTATAACAACTGGAACAAATAATAATAAGAACAGCAACAAAAACAACAACAACAACAACAACAACAACAACAATAATAATAATAATAATAATAATAATAATAATAATAATAATAATAATAATAA
>NC_142954.1:8247927-8257927 GCF_046866305.1 Octopus bimaculoides
CATTCTCTTAGCTGTCAAATCTATGAAATACCGCATTTTGAAGATGGTGACGATTATGATGATGGTGATGATGATGATGATGATGATGATGATGATGAGGATGATGATGATGATGATGATGATGATGATGATGATGAGGATGATGATGATGATGATGATGATGATAGGGTTGTTAATGATGATGAAGGTATGATGATGATGAAGGTATGATGATGATGATGATGATGATAATGATGATGATCATCATAAAGTTGATGATGATGGTGATGATGATGATGATAATGATGATGATGACGATGATGATGATGATGATGTTAATGATCCCGATGATGATGATGATGATGATGATGATAGGAATGTGAATGACGATAATGATGATGATGACGATGACGATGACGGCCATGGTGATGATAGGAATGTGAATGATGATGATGATGATGATGACGATGATGACGATGATGATGATGATGATGGGGGTAATAATCACCATACGGCTGCAGCTGATACCACTAATGTTAATGATGGCACCGATGATGATGATGGTGATGATGATGATGATGGTGATGATGATGATGATGATGGTGATGATGAGGAATTTGACGATGATGCCGTTTGTAACGGTGATGGTGATGCTGTGGATGATGGGAGATGATATGATTAATAATTTTGGTGAATATGAAGATGATGTTGATGATGATGATGATGATGATGATAACGATGAGAAAGAGAATGTAAGGTTTGTGTTGCTGGTGATGATGATGATGATGATGATGATGATGATGATGATGATGATGATGATGGTGATGGTGATGTTGATGACGGTTAAGCGGGCAGGGATGGTGTCGGTGACGCTGCTACAAACTGTTGCAGATATTAAAGCTTTGTTAATGAGCTCTCATTGTGATCCCTCGGCTTCGTTGGGAGTGGTAGAGGGGAGTGAGGGAGGAAGCGCTGTTTGTGCGTCGATTGCACGTGTGTGAGAATGTATATGTGTGATACCTACATGTGTGCGTGTGTGTGTAAATATATATGTATGTATGTCTATATGCATACACACATATATGTATACAAATATACACCTATAGACATACACACATATATGTATGTGTATATATACGTATATATATGCGTGTGTGTGCATCTATGTGTGTGTGTATATACATACGCACATATATGTGTACGAACGCATGTATATACATAGATACAAAATACACAAAGCTATACTCTCATGTATGAAGACATAGGAACGTATGCACACATTTGTATGAATGGATGTAGTCTGTATGAAATTGTGTGTATGTATGTGTGTGTGTGTTTGTGTGTGTGTGTGTGTGAGCGAATGCCTGAATTATGTGTGTGTAATATACTCTTTTACTCTTTCCCTCTTTTATTTGTTTCAGTCAATTGACTGCGGCCAAGCTGGAGCACCACCTTTAGTCGAACGAATTGACCCCAGGACATATTCTTTGTAAGCCTATTACTTATTCTATCGGTCTGTTTTGCCGAACCGTTAAGTTACGGTGACATAAACACACTAGCATCGGATGTCAAGCGATGGTTGGGTACAAACACAGACACACACACAGACACACACACAGATACAGGCACACACACACACACACACACACACACACACACACACACATATATATTCGACGGTCTTCTTTCAGTTTCCGTGTACCAAATCTACTCGTAAGGCTTTCGTCGACCTGGGACTATAGTAGATGACACTTGCCCAAGGTAGCACGCAGTGGGACTGAAACCGGAACCATGTGGCTGGGAAGTAAACTTGTTACCACACAGCCAGTCCTGCGCCTATAATATGTGGAAAAAATTTAAATAAGTATATACGGTATTGGTTGGGGATCTAAGATATCCTTGCTTTTCCCTCTCTCTGTCTCTCCCTCTCTCTCACTCTGTACACAAACACCCAAACACACGTACTGGTAGATTTGTCTTAGGGGCTCCTTTCAGGTGAGACCTGTAGTGATCCTTCTTCACAGACGGCGGATCTTGGGCATTGAATGACCTGAAAGAACGCCATGATTTGCCAGATGCTTTTGCCATGCTTTGAGTGCCGGCAAAAAAAAGTGAGAGAGAAGGAGAGAGATAGAGAGCGGGACAGGGATTGAAAAAGAAGAAGAAGAGAGAGAGAGAGAGAGAGAGAAAGGGAGAGAAAGGGAGCAACAGGATTAAGAAACAACTGTAAACGAATGGAATAAATATACACTCTTTCACCTCACGTGTCTTATCTGTTCTCGCTTTCCCTCTTACTCTCTCAGTGTTACTATATATATATATATTTACGTCTCTCTCTCTATCGTCGTGGCACTCCGTCGGTTACGACGACAAGGTTCGTATATATATATATATATATATATATATATATATATATATATTACTCCTTTCGGTTGAAGAGCGTAGGCTCGAAACGTAAAGGACTTTCTCACCTTCCCAAGCGTCAAACTAATAACCTGCTAGTTGTCTATGCTCCTGTCTTCGTCTTTTGTTTTTCTGTAAGTTTCAACTAGATATATATGCCTACATACATACATACATACATACACATCTAGAATGTTTGGTAAACAAAATACTCAGATTTTCATGAAATTTGATCTCCGACTGAAAACATGAAACTAACGTGCTCTTAACTATATTAAATAATTTCTACTCATTTCCATTCAGAACTCTCAAAACTATTCCGCACGTATTCCAATTTGCTCTACACATCAAGAAGCTTCTAGATACATCATTTTCTTTCAGAGCTGATATTTCCTAATTATTTCATATCCTCTTACATAAAGTTCTCCTAGTTAAATTTCAGAATTTTACAGGTACAAATGTGCATAATATTTAAGACATTCTCCAAATGACTTATCGATTGACATATTTTAACCCTTATTCGAGAATTGAACTGAGCTGCCTTGTCCCAGAATGCACTGGATGTTCCAAACAGAAATGAATAGTACTTACAGTTTGTACTTAATGGCACGTTTAGTTATTAGTTATTTATTTTTATTTGTTAGGGTATTATTAGTTAGGATCCGAGTATTGATATTCCGTTTGAAGCCGCATTTTATGAAAGGTTAAGTAATCGGATGGATTAACCAGCTTTTATCTAACACGCACAGAAGCGTGACTATCTACCTTTCTATCTATCTATCTATCTATTTATCTATCTGTCAGGCTGTCTGTCTGTCCATCCGTCTGTCTGTCTATCTAACCGTCCATCCACCTATCTAACCATCCATTCATCTATCTATCTACCTATCTATCTGTTTGTCTGTTAGGCTGTCTGTCTATCTATCTATCTATCTATCTATCTATCTATCTATCTATCTAACCGTCCATCCACCTATCTAACCATCCATCTTTCTGTCTGCCTGTCCGTCTATCCGTCCGTCCGTCCGTCCGTCTATCTATCCATCCATCCATCCATCTGTCTATCTATCTGTCTGTCTGTCTGTCTGTCTGTCTGTCTGTCTGTCTGTCTGTCTGTCTGTCTGTATGTATGTACCTACGTATGCCATCTGTGTGTATGTGTGTTAAGATGTATATATTGTAATTTGTTAAGGATTAATATTTTAATATTTCAAGAACAGATTTAAGTAATTAAATTATCATATATAGATATCGCCAATACCACAACAGCCACCACCATTCACCCCAACCACCACCATCATCCCCCAACCACCACCATCATCCCCCAACCACCATCACCACGGGCGCCATTGCAACAAAAAACCTTATTATCATTGTCATATTCAATACTACTACAAACACACCGCCATCAGAACCACACCAACAACACTGCAGCCGACACCCATACCACTGCAGCTATTACAGACAATGCCAATAAAAGCATTACTAGTAACACAGCCACCACAACCACCACCACCACCACCACCACCACTACCACCGCTATCAGTACCATCACTACAACCAGTACGATCACCACTGCTGTCACCACCACTACTATAAATACTACTACTGCCACCGCCATCGAAACAACAACAGGAATATCCTACCACCGCATTCACTAGGACCATTACCACTACCACCAACACCACCACCACCACCACCACCGCCACCGTAACCACTATCAGTGCAACTATCACTCGTACCACTGTCACAACTACGAATACCACCTCGTCCACCACTACTACTACTAGTGTATACTACCACTCGTACCACTGCTAAAACTACTACTACGACTACTACTACTACTACTACCACCACCACAATCACCACTGCAACTACTAACAATGCTACTACCACTCATACTGTCGCCGCAACTAACAACACCAACCAAGAGCACCACAACAACAGATAAATCCTACCACTATCTCCACTACAACCACCACCATCATACCATCCACACTACCGCCATAACCACCACCGCTACCATTACTACTACGACTAGTATCGCCGCCGTCTACAGCTCCACCAACAGATGCACAACCACCGCCACTACCACCACCACCATTCTCAACATCACCACCATCATCACCAACACCATTACCACCACGACTACTACCTCGACCACCACGACCACGACAACCACAAGCACCACCACCATCCTCACCAACACCATCGCCACGACAGTCACCATTAACACCAGTACCACCACGAACACTCTCACCACCACCACCACCACCACCACCACCACCACCACCACTAACCCCAATATTATATCAGAGTAACATTCTGTACCTCCTCTTCTTCACCCTACCCCGCCACAACGCTGACACTCTCTCAACCACCGCCGCCGTCGCCGCCGCCGCTGCCGCCGCTGCCGCCGCCGCCGCCGCCGCCGCCGCCACGGCCACGAAGACCACCCCACCCACCTTCCCCACACCCCTCTACCATCCGGCTCATGATCTTCCATACATTTCTATAGAAATGCTTGTCAGTGAATGGTTGATTGATACCGCTAGGTGGCAGAACAATCGGCCCACTACACAAGGTTGAGTAGAGAGAACGCGATTTCTGGCGATAAATGATAATTACTCCGCTGCTGCTGCTGCTGTTGTTGTTGCTGTTGTTGTTGTTGTTGCTGTCGTGGCTGTTGTTGTTGTTGGTGGTGTTGTTGATCATGATGGTAATGCTGCTGATGATGTTAATAGTGGTAGTGGTGATGATGGTTACGTGGGCTGCTGATAATCGTAATGAATTTGATGATGACGATGTTGATGATGATAATGATGGTTATGTTGAAGGTGATGACGATGATGATGATGTTGAAGACGATGATGATGATGACGATGATCATGATAATGATGATAATGATGATGTTGAAGATGATGAGAAGGATGATGATGGTGAAGATGATGGTGATGATGATGATGATAGTGATGATGATGATGATGATGGTGATGATGATGATGGTGATGATGGTGATGATGATGATGATGATCAAGATAATTATATAAAAGTGATGATGGTTATGTTGAAGCTTGCGCTATAAGCAACAATGATTACACACATACATGCATATGCGTTAATGTACGCCTGTTTGTGTGTATGTGTGTATATACCAATAAGTGTGTGGATATATATATATATATATATATATATATATATATATATATATATATATATATATATATATATATATATATATATATATGTATATATGTATGTATGTATTTATATACATACATAGGCTAGCAGAGGCACACGGCGTTGCCCGGGAATGAATTTTTCCTTATATATTGGAAGAAAAGAACAAAATATGTTGTAGAGAAATTTGCTATTCTAAATTCAATCCATTCTTCAAGTGGGATAAAATTTATTCCTTATTTGTGAAATCAATTTTGAATTCATAACACAAATAATAATGATAATAATCATAATAATAATAATAATAATAATAATAATAATAATAATAATAATAATAATAATAACATTAATAATACGGTTAATAATGATAATAATAAACGGAAATACAAAATGTACCACTTTTATGAAAGGAAATAAATTCTACCACATATGTTGAAAGAAATTACGTAAGATCTTTTGGGTAAACAACATTCTTTGTTTTCTCGTTTGGAGCATAGACGAATAAGTCTTGCAAACTACCAACCCTGGAGCAACCCTCATAAAGTTGACCATGAGAAAAGTAAGCCAGTAGATTTCAAAGACTGACCTTGAGCTTTATTAATAGACATTGCAAAGCAAAGTCGCACTGGGAATTGTACCTCAAATGGCATGTCTGCTGGTCTGATTGGAATTTTCGGAATGAAAACCTCTTTCCCAGAGGCACATCCAGTGATGATGGTAGCTTTTGTTACATTAGGTGATAATGTCTTCATGGTCAACCTTGTCTCATTGTATAATTTAAGAGGATCTAAATTTCTTAGAAGCATTATTGGGACTCCTACCTTCAGAAAAGATTCATGCGGAAGAGTTCCACGTGGCTCAAGAGAATTATGGAACTCTGTTGGGTAATAGACAGCTTGATTTTCATCAAGGACTGAATCAACTGAGTTGTACTTCTTAATGACTGTTGGAATCTTATTGTGAGTGAGAGAGAGAGAGAGAGAGAGGGAGGGTGAATACCAGTTAGATATCACTCTCGCTCTCTCTGTCACACAATCACACATACATACGAAAAAGATGTATGGATATGTATTTATGTATGTCCGTATACATGACAACACACCCCATTCACTCACACACACACACACACACACACACACACACACACACACACACACACACACACACACACACATATATATAAATGTATACAAACGTACATACAAAAATACACGTGTGCGTGTGTGACTGACAACACATACACAGAGCTGAACACGGCGTGCAAAAACAAAATAGATTAGAATATTTTTACGGAAATGAACGAAACGTGCGAGTTCAGAACGATATCAAAACTGGAGTGTGTATGTGTGTGTGTTTTGAGAGAGTGAGAGAGAGATAGATAGATAGATAGATAGAGAGAGAGAGAGAGAGAGAGAGAGAGAGAGAGAGAGAGAGAGAGAGAGAGAGAGAGAGAGCATTGCAAACAATGAATGAGATAAACATGGAATGACAAGATTGTATAAATAAAAGCACGTTGAAAATTACCTTGTACCGAATATTTAAATTTGCGAACTTAGTAAATATTCCTTTTAGTAATTTATCGTAGCTGTTTACAAACAGCGAACATTAAAATAGAGTGTGAGAGACTACGCCATTTTTACGTCAATACCGGAAGTTGACATTGAGGAACGTTTTCAAAGAAGTGTATCGTAAATATAAAGCAATATTCTTTATTTTTAATTAAAAAAATCAAATGAAGAGCCTAACATATGCCCGAGGTCAAATTATGGAAGCACTTGGTGAAGCCGTTTTCGCGTGGAAAGCGAATGCACACATATCTCTATTTTATATATTAGATATATAGGTTCCTGTGTCTGTATGCGTGTGCAATAAATTCATACGTCAAAGCTGAGACTGAAAATTTGGTACAATTTTTAATTCCATGTTACACGTATTTCAATACAACGTAGGAAATACATAATCGATATGATTTCGGCTCAAGAACAGCAGTTTCGGGGATGTGGAGATTAAGTTGATTACATTGACCGCATTGCTCAACTGGTACTTATTTCATCGACCCCGAAAGGATGAAAGGCAATGTCTACCTCAGCGGAAAATTCAATTCAGAACATACAGATGGGTGAAATATCTCTAAGCGTTTTGCGTGGTATGCTAACGATTTAGTCAGGTCTCCACCTTGTTTATGAATATAAATATTCGTTTCTACCATTGAAACAAGGCTGAAAATTTTGGGGAAAGGGGCTAGTAGATAATTTTGACCTCAGTACCCAAATGGTACCTACATAATCGACCCCGAAATGGATGAACAGCAAAGTCGATCTCGGAGTAATTTGAACTCAGAACGTAAAGATCTATCTATCTGTCTACGTATCTATCTTACTATTTATCTTTTTAGTTCTCTCTCTCTCTATCTCTCTCTATCTCTCTCCCTCTCTCTCTCTCTCTCTCTCTCTCTCTCTCTCTCTCTCTCTCAAACACACACAGAGACACACACACACACTGTCTATGCATTTTTGCATATATATATACACACATACATATATGTGTGTACGTGTGCGTGAATGTACATTATCTCTGTCCACCTATATTTTTCTCTCACTGACTATTTCTCTCTCTCTCTATGTATTTATATATATATATATATATATATATATATATATATATATATATATATATATATATATATATATATATGTATGCATATATATATGTATGTATATATATATATATATATATATATATATATATATATATATATATATATATATATATATATGTATGCATATATATATGTATATATATATATATACATGTATGTATGCATATATATATATGTATGTATGCATATATATGTATATGTGTGTGTATGTTTGCACATATATATATATATATATATATATATGTATGTATGAATATATATATGTATATATACATATATATATATATATGAATACATACATATACAAGTTTGATTGTGTGTGCGTGTGTGCATGTATGTATCATTCTATGTAAGTAATCGTGTACGTATATATATATATATATACATACATACATATATATATATGTATATATATATATATATATATATATATATATATATATACATACATATATATATATGTATATATATACACATACATATGTGTGTGTGTGTGTGTGTGTGTAACTATGTATGCATATAAATATGATTATATTTCATTACCATATATATATATATATATATATATATATATATATATATATATATATATATATATATATATATATATATATATATATATATACATATATATATATGTATATATATACACATACATATGTGTGTGTGTGTGTGTGCGTATACGTTTATATGAGCTACTTATGTATGTAACTACGTATATATAAATGCATATACATACATATGTATATGCACATAGATTCGTCTGTACATGTGTGTCCGTGTGTCCCTCATTGATCAATGCCTGGACAGTTTTGATTAAGTATATATATCTGACAATCTGTGGTGTCAGGGTAAGGACAAGGTCGCATCAACATCAAAGAGAATGTGTCGATGTAACACCAACGTTGTCTGTCTGTTCGTCGGTCGGTGTGTCTGTGCGTCAGTACGTCTGTGTGTCTGTATGCCGGTCTACCGGTGACAACAACAACAGTGCTGATGCGAGCGACAGTGATGACGATGATGATGATGATGCTTGTGATGACGATGATGATGATGACGATTATGATGATGATGACGATGGAGGTGGTGGTGATGAAGATAATGGAAAGAATAATGGCGATATTAATGAGTATTATATAATGAAGATGGTGATGATAATGATGCTGCTGCTGGGGTTGTTGCCTTTGGTAATGATGATGATGATGATGGTGGTGGTGATGGTGGTGATGATGGTGGGGGTGATGGTGGTGATGATGGTGGGGGTGAACAACATGATCATGTTGTTACAGTTCTTGTAGGTGATGATGATGATGATGATGATGATGATGATGATGACGGCCACGATGATGATGATGATGATGAAGACGACGACGAGGACAACGTCGACGACGATGATGACGATGATGACGATGATGGCGATGATGACGATGGTGAATTACAGACTCGTTCCTGTCCGTGTATTGATGACAAACGAAAACCGCTGATAATCACTGATAATCACTGATAATCACTGAAGGAAACTGACGATGGTCAAGCAACAACACTGATGATGATGATGATGATGATGATGATGATGATGATGATGATGGTGTTGGTGGTGCTACTGCCGCTGCAGCTGCTGCTTCCGGAAGTGGTGTTACCTATGCTCCTCTGCTGCTGCTCCTGGTAATGCTGATAATGGTGATGATGATGATGATGATGATGATGATGATGATGATGATGATGATGATGATGATGATGAATATATATACATGACTAGAAAGCTTGTTATTGCTGATG
>NC_142954.1:8262927-8280427 GCF_046866305.1 Octopus bimaculoides
ACGAGGATAAGAAAATTGTTAATAGCATTATAAAAAACCCAGATAATTAATCAAGAAAAACAAGCGTATTTAAATACATAGAAGCACACATACATACACACAATCACGCACATACATACATACGCATTAGATACTCACGCAAAAGCATATACAAGCATACACACGCATAAACTCACATTCAAAGACACACACTTAGTTATGCAGAGAAAAAGAAATTAATGTACGCAAATCTTTACTCTCTCTCTCTCTCACACTCTCTCTCTCACTCTCTCTCTCTCTCACTCTCTCTCTCTCTCTCTCACTCTCTCTCACACCCACCCATCGACACAGAGAAAGAAAGACACACAGACAGATACACACAAATACACATGTATGTATACACACATACACACTTACACATACATATATACAGACACACAAACAAAAGCTCACATATATATTTATATACTCACACACAAACAAAAACACACACATACACACACACACACATATATATATACACTCACACAAACTAAAGCAAAATAAACACCTGCAGATATATCTACATACATTTGCACACCTCCACACATCCCCATACGTACATGTACATTTACACACATACACATACGTTCAATAATTACTAGCAGACATACGTAGAATATATGCATGCATATACACATACACATCGACATACAGGCATATACACATACATACACACTACTCCCTCCCATATACAGTAAGTAACCCAGAAGGTGAAACAAAGATAATCATACAGAAAAATAGTAGGAACCAAAAAAATGATTTAATTAATTAAGTGTATTTAAAAAAAATGAAGGTATATAAATCAAACAAAACGTATAAAATATAAAAATGAATGTATGTAAGAATAAATGCATGTGTGTACGGTTAGGTAGACACAAACATGTGCATACATCTATTTCTCTGTCCTTCTCACACTCTCTGTATTTATATGCATAAGTATATATTATATATATATAATATTTGGAATATATATTTATATATATATTATATATATTTATATATACATGTACATACACACACACATATATCTGATTATATTTATAAATGCATACACATACATGCAGGGATATATCTATGTATATAATATAATATATATATATGTCTCTATCTATCTATCTATCTATCTATCTATGTACCTATTTCCCCGCTTCTGTCAGATATGTATGTATATATATATATATATATATATATATATATATATATATATATATATATATATATATATTTGTATATTAACATGTACTGGAAAATATGAAAACATATTTGTTAATATCATAAGTTTAATCCTGTAATTAAGCAAGGATCTAAGATTAAGAATATAATAATAATAATAATAATAATAGACTGAAGGATTTTTAATTGCTGCACAAGACCAAAGCCTCCCCACCAGAAATTACCAAAAACACATAATGAAAAGAAATATAACAAGTAACTGTAGAATATGTGGAGATCGACAAGAAACAATAAATCATATTATCTCTGGCTGCCCAGTCCTGGCTAAGAAGGAATATATTCACAGACACGACAGAGCTGGGACCTATATACACTGGAAGCTATGCCAACATTATGGAATAGCAACAGAAAAAAGATGGTATAAACACACGCCAGAAAAGGTCACAGAAAACGAGAAAGCAACCATACTCTGGGATATGCCAATACACACAGATAGAGAAATTAAGGCAAATAGACCAGATATAGTTGTCAAAGATCATGAAGGAAAAAAATGCCTTCTAATTGATGTTTCAATACCAGCAGATGACAACGTTTCTCTAAAAGAAATGGAAAAACTTTCAAAATACAAAGACCTGGAAATAGAGATAACTCGAATGTGGAATCTAAAAACAGAAACAATTCCTATCATAGTAGGTGCCTTAGGTATAATAAAAAAATATTCAGACAAATACATAACAAAAACACCAGGACTTACAAATATATATAACATACAGAAAATTGCACTACTGGGTACTGCACACATTCTACGCAAAACACTTTCAATACAGTAAACATAAGAGCACCACAGCAAACCACAGCACATACCCAAGGCGCACAGAGCTGCGCTCGGTAGTGAAGTGAAAGCACGTTATAAAAATAAAACTACTGAATAATAATAATAATAATAATAATAATAATAATAATAATAATATTAATAATAATAATAATAATAATAATAATAATAATTATTATTATTATTATTATTATTGATATTATTATTATTATTATCGTTAATAACAACAATAACCATAATAATGTGTAAGGACTCAAAATATAGCAGATGAAAAGCCTGAAGGAAAGACAATAACAGTATGTGTGTGTGTGTGTGTGTGAGTGTGTGAGAGAAAGAGAGAGAGAGAGAGAGAGAGAGAGAGATAGGGAGAGAGAGAAAGAGAGAGAGAGAATGAGAGAAAGAAATAACGAAAGGGAGAGAGAAAGAGTGACAGAGGAAGGAGGAGACAAAAAGAAAGAGATCGAGAGAGGGAGAGAAAAAGAGAAAGGGATAAAGAAAGGGGAAATAGTGCGAGAGAAAGAAAGTGAGGGTATGTAACTTGCTGGAAGAAAGAATCATCATAAAGGAGCATTGAACAAAGAAAAACGAAACATATGAATGAGCTGTTTGAAGGAAATCAATGAAGAATGGAAAATGGGGGTGGGGAGATGAATGTGTATAGAAAGAATAGAAGTAGAGAAGGAAAGAAAGACACAACGAGAGATTAAAAGAGGAAGGAAAAGCAAAACGAAGAGAATGATCGTATGTGAATGATGAATGGAGTAATAAAGCTAAGAGGGAGACAGAGAAAAGAGAGAGAGAGAGAGAGAGAGAGAGAGAGAGAGAGAGAGAGAGAGAGAGAGAAAGAGAGAGAGCAAAGGGGGGAGAATGGACGAAAAGAAGAAAAAAGAAACAAACAAGATTAAGAGAAATAAAGAATGAAAGAAGAAGGAAAGAACGAAAAAAATGGAGGTACTTTATGTCTGAAAGTGAAAGTAGAGGCACACGTATTCTGGAGTAGGGAAGCTAATTATGGAAAGACAGAAAACTAAAGATTTTGACTAAACTCTCCGATTACTGAAACAAGTAATGGATAAAACAAAAAGATACCAGTTATAAAAGACACCTATACATATATATATAAACGCATACACTCACACACAGGTGTAACCATGCGCACACATTGCATTGGTTCGCTGTGTTTTCGCTTAAGTGAAGTCTGGCTCTCAACCTCGTAACATTACGCAAATGATTTCGTAGCTAAGCACGATCTTTCTGTAAATTTTAATTAGGATTTTTCTGCTAATGTCATTGTCAATTTAAAGAGAGACTGAGCAGTAAATGAATTCTAATGGATTCTTAAATAACAATGTCACCTCTTCGTTTGATACTCAACCTCAAATTGTTACCAAGACATTCGCGGCAGGTTACAATTCACACCAAGTTTAAACAGTATATGTAATGATATGACAATGTACCCTCCAAACGCATATAACCCAGACCCACTCTCACTATTCCCATATATAAACACTCACATACACACATACACACACACACACACACTCACACACACACACACTCACACACATTTATGTACACATATCTACATTCATATATATATATATTAACTCTTCGAAACGCTTAGTTTTAGAATGGTGGCAGCTGATGAAGGAAATGTTCTCTATGTGGCCTGTGTGTTTTCTGTACTATGTTTATCATTTTGTCTACGTTTTGTTTGCAACGTCCTGTACGCAGATATGTCTCTATATATACATGTAGATGTAGGTATGTACATACATGTACGTATATAAGCATATACTCATTTATTATTTGTATTATATATATATATATATATATCATCTCACCATTTATAGTAAAAAAAAACAAATCATTTTAATGAAAAGAAAGACAAAACAAATACGATGAACTAATGACGGTGAAGTTACCGGATATACATGTGAACTGAGCTGTTAATAGGTCCTCCAACCGCGACCAACACGATCTAATTTCTTTTTCCTGCACAAGTTTTGTACAAGGATATCTCTCATGATTGGTTCTTTTGTTAATTTATGTTAATTGAGAGTAAAAGGACGGTTTTTGGATTACGTCACGTGAGCGACATAATGTAGGAAACGAAAATATATAATTGAATATAATAGTGGTGGTCAAGGTTGGAACGGCTTTTACCATAAACCTGCTCGTTCAAGACCGACTTGCGAGATAAACAGACCACAACTAAAAAGGTTATCTAAATACATATTATGGTAGACGGAAACCGATGTTGGTGTGCTTACGTCCCCGTAACGTAGCGGTTCGGCATAAGGAACCGATAGAATAAGTACTAGGCTTACAAAGACTAAAGGGTCTATTTGTTCGACTAAAGTCGGTGTCCCAGCATGACCGCAGCCAAATGACTGTAACAAATAAAAGAATAAAAAGAATATATATATATATATATATATATATATATATATATATATATATATATCTATATATATATATATACACACACATAAATCGACATATAAACAGACAAATAATGAGTATTTTTTTTCTCGTGTTCGTGATAATGTTTTTCTCGCTGCTGCTGCTACTACTACTACTACTACTACTACTACTACTACTACTTCTGCTGCTGCTAATCCTCTCCTCCTCCTTCTCCTCCTCCTTCTCCTCCTTCTCCTCCTCCTTCTCCTCCTCCTTCTCCTCCTCCTTCTCCTCCTCCTTCTCCTCCTCCTCCTTCTCCTCCACCACCTCCTCCTCCTCCCCTCCCCTCCTCCTCTCTCCCCTCCCCCTCCTCCTCCCCCTCCTCCTCCTCCACATCCTACTACTACTTCTAGTACTACTACTGGTTTAAAGTGTTTGTTCAGATTACGCAGTACAAACCCTAATCCTCTTCCACTCAAAAATACTCAATTATTTGCGTCTTCGTCCATGTTTGATAGGTGTGTGTGTGTGTGTGTGAGAGAGAGAGAGAGTGTGTGGGTGAGTGCGTACATGTATGTGTGTGTGTGAAGTCAGTTGCATGACTGTGTATGTTGTGTTATTGAATGCGTTTGGAAGAATATATACGTATATGTACTTCTTTGAAGCAAATATGTCTGTGTATCTTTATATGTATATATATGTGTGTGTGTGTGTGTGTGTGTGCGTGTGTGTATTTGTGTGTGTGTGTGTGTATTTGCATGTGGAAATATGAATATAATATACAATTATAAATATATGAATATATATAAATATATATATATATATATATATATATATATATATATATATATATATATATATATATATATATATATGCAGAGCGAGAGAGAGAGAGAAAGTGAGATACACACACACACACACACACACACACACACACACACACACACACACACACACACACACACACACACACACACACACACACACACACACACACACACACACACACACACATATATATATATATACATATATATATATGAATATATAACTATATATTTATATTTATACTCTAGCTACATATAAATCCTTACACACACATTTACACATAAATATATACTTATATATACATACATTTTTTGTATGTAAATACACATACACACACATATATAAATATTCATATATACGTATATATATATATATATATATATATATATATATACATACATATGTACATGTGTATATATAAATATATATATATATATATATATATATATATATATACATACATATGTACATGTGTATATATAAATATATATATATATATATATATATATATATATATATATATATATATATATATATATATATATATATATATATATATATATATATATATATACATATATATCTTTCATTAACTTTTACCGTCTGCTTTCTAACATCGTTTAATCTTAGCCGAGCCTTACTGAATCCTAGCAGAGTTAAAAGCCAGACTAGACTAGCCAATCCTATCGCACTTCAAAATGGCTTCCAATCGATTAGTCTGTCCTTCCATATTCTCTCTCTTTACCCCCCTTTACTTTCACTTTCTTCAGCATCGCTTCTTTACTCATCTTTGGTTACTTTTCTTTTTAAGTCTGTCCAGCCTCCACGTTAGATCTTCCGATATGTTCGTTATATTCGATTCCCCTTATGTATGTGTGTATGTATGTATGTATGTAGGAACGAATATATGTTTGTACATATGTATGCATGCATGTATGTACTATGTTTGTATGCACGTCTGCATGTGTGCATGTATGTATGGTTTTTATGCCCGTATATATGTACCTATGTACTTCTCTATGTAGATGTGTACACATGTGTGTGTCCATATACATACATAATACATACATATATATATATATATATATATATATATATATATATATATATATATATATATATATATATATATATTTATATATATGTGTATACGTATATATATGTCTACGTATCTACCAATTTCTCTCTCTGTGACTGTCTCATTGTCTCTCTGAGTGTGTATGTACATACATGCTTATACATATATGTGTATATATTTATATATATACATGCAAATATATATATATATATACATATGTATGTATATATATATATACATACATATACATACATACATATATATATATATATATATATATATATATATGTATATATATATATATGTATATATATATATATATATATATATATATATATATATATATATATATATATATATATATATATATATATATATATATATATATATATATATATATATATATATATATATATATATACACACATATATACACATATATACAGATACGTATGTGTACAACAATCTTTTGAAAGCTTTCGTTGAATTCCCGCCGCCGCCGCCATCTACTTGTCTATCTCTTCCTGCTCCTACCCACCTCCTCACTGCTCAACAGACCAACCACATCCTTGGCATTTTACTTACGCAACTCCTCTCCACTCAGTCTTTCTCTATATCTTTCCTCTTGTCTCTCTCTCCACACTGTCTTTGCCTTTCTCATCCTCTCACTCAATCACACACACATACATACCAACACTCACACATAAACATACAGATACACACACACATATACATCATAGAGATATAATCATACACATAGACATACACACACGTTGACTTATACCAAACGTACTAAGCTGTTTTTTTTTTTTTCAATTCCCATTGCTGCATCTGTGCCTCCTCCTATTCCTCGTGCTACTTCGTCCTAGCCTCTACCGACGTGCTTCTATACCTTATCTTTCACTCAATTCTTACCATATCTCACCCACTCCCCCTCTCTCTATCCCTCTCTTACTCCTACTCTATCCATCACACAAACGTACACACGCGCACGCACAAAGAATACTAATCTATATTGAACTGACAAACAAGATGCACAAATACCATCCTGTTTACAACGTGTCAATCAAGAAAAAGACCGGGAAAAACCAAAGATATATAGATATCTATATATATATCTATATACTAAAAAGAGAGAGAGAGATAGATACAGTAAAAGGAATACAGTGAAATAGACCGAAAGTGTGAGTGAGAGGCAGAAGGAGTGATGAGGTAGATTGGACAGAGAGACGAGGAGGAGAAAGAGAGATAGACGGCAGGGGACTGGCAAAGAGATTAATAGAAAAGTGTGGGAAAAGAGTGTGAGAGATAAAGTTGGATAGGTAGATAGATAGAGAGAGAGAGAGATACATACACACACACACACACACACACACACACACACACACACACACACACACACACACACACACACACATATATATAAAGAAAGATAGAAGGTTAGATAGATAGATAGATATATAGATAGATAGATAGATAGATAGATAGATAGATAGATAGATAGGAGGAGAGAGAGATTTAACGGTAGATAATAGAGAGATAGTGAGAGAACGAGAATGAAACTGGAAATGGATGGGAGTGAGAGAGATGTGGTGATGGAATATAAAGAGAGAAAGACAGATATGTATTTGGAGATAGATTTTGAGATAAAGAGAAAGTAATGAAAGATATATACGAGGGAGAGAGAGAGAGAGAAAGAAATTTATTAGAGATACATTAGAGAGAGAAAGATCATGAAATAATTAAGAGAGAGAGACTAGAAGAGAGAGAGAGAGAGAGAGAGAGAGAAGGAGAAAGAAAGTGAAAGGAAAATTCAGAGTTGTTGGGATTAAGTGGAGTTGAGAATGTTAAAAGAATGAAAGATTATAGAAAAAAATGAGAGAGAGAGAGAGAGAGAGAGAGAGAGAGAGAGAGAGAGAGAGAGTGGTAGAGAGAAAGACAGAGTGAGGTGGAAAGAGACAAAAGAGAAGCTGCAGTGGTTAGAGAAGAAACATTGGATGTCATTAGAGAAAGAGAAAGAAATACAGTAAATGGGAGAGAGAGAGATAAAGATGATACAGAGAGAGAGAGAGAGAGAGAGAAATATGATAGATAGATACAGAGAGAGAGAGAGAGAGAGAAATATGATAGATAAATACAGAGAGAGAGAGAGAGAGAGAAATATGATAGATAAATACAGAGAGAGAGAGAGATAGAGAGAGAAATATGATAGATAGATACAGAGAGAGAGAGAGAGAGAGGGAGAAGGAAAGAAAGACTACGGACGCCAAAGACGTCAGATTGGGCATCAAAGAAGGAGAGAAATAAAGAGAAATCTAGTAAAATAAAGATAGATAGATAGATAGATAAAGAGAGAGAGAGAGAGAGACAGAGCGGCAGAGCGCGAGAAATAGGGAGATGTGGGGAAGAGAGAGAGAAAGTGAAAGAAAAGAAAATTTTGAGATGAAATGTTGAGTCTAGAAAATAATGAGCATGGAAATGAGAGAGACGCTTGGACAGACATGGAGAGAAACAGAGAGAGAGAGTGAGAGAGAGAGAAAGAGAGAGAGAAAGAGAGAAAGAGAGGAGAAGAGATAGAGAGAGAGAAAGGAGAGGGGTAGAGAGAGGGAGAGAGAGAGGAGAGAGGGGACAGAGAGTTGGTGGAAAGAGAGTCTATGTAAGGATGTGAGAGATAGACAATTAGACAGATAGATAGACAGATAGATAGATAGATTGATAGATAGATAGATAGATAGATAGAGAGAGAGAGAGAGAGAGAGAGATAGAGAGAGAGGGGGGAGAAAAAGTGAAAGACTGAAGTGTGTGAAAGGGAGTAGAGAGAAAAAAATTATCGGTGAGATAGAGAGATAGATGAATGGGAGAGTCGGAGAAGGAACACTGAGCAAAGAAAAGCCATATAGATAGATAGATAGACATAGACAAACAGGTAGATAAATAGATAGAGAGAGAGAGAGAGAGAGGGTAGGTGGATGAGAGAGTTAAGAGGGGAGAGAGAGAGAGAGACTGTAAGATAGGATTAGTGAGAGATAGGAGCGACCATAGAAGTGAGAGGATAAACACTGAGATTGCGAAAAGGGGCGAAAGAGAAGACGGAGGGGAAAAATGGTGACGTGGAAACTTATGAAGAGAAGAAAATGGAGATAGATAGAAGGAAAGATGGGAGATGGTAGGGGTAAATGGTGTGTGCGTGAGAGAGAGAGAGAGAGAGAGAGAGAGAGAGTAGAGATTGGGGAAAGAGAATAGTGAGAAAGGAAGAGATATTGAGAATGAAAGAGAAAGAGAAAAACAAGGACTTAAGGAGAGACAAAATGGAGATACATAGATAGGGAGACAGACAGACAGATAGCTAGATAGACTGACAGATAGATAGATAGATAGATAGATAGATAGATAGATAGATATAGATAGATAGATAGATAGATAGATAGATAGATAGATAGATAGATAGATAAACAGACAGTTTCGATCAATCGATCGATAGATAGATATATAGGTAGATACATTTCTTTTATTAGCCACACAGGGCTCAACGAAGATGGGACAAATACAATGTAGAGCTTTTCTTTTTGGGAGGGGGAAGGAAGGAAAAAAAAAAAAAAAAAAAAAAATTGGTTGTGTCGATCAAAAGGGATCGTAGGAAGGGAAAAAGGGGCAGTTCGATCAAAAGGGATCGAAAAAAAAAGAAAAGGAAAGGCCGATCAATAGGGATCGTGTATCACACAGTAATGTTCTCGTGTAAAAAGAGGGGAGGACAGTTTAGGTTTAGCCGTGGAAGGAAAAGCCCACGGAAAAGACCACGGTAACCTTGGTCAATATTCTCATTGAAGAAACTATAACAGGAAGTGACTCTCTTTTGCCTTTTTGTTTTATTTTTATTTTTTCTTGTTCATAGGGTTATGCTCAAGATGGCTCCGTCGTTCACACGTGCCATCCTTGCTACATTCACCCATCTTTTTTTGAAGCATTCACTAGACAAGACTTCCCTTTCTACTCTCAACTTCCTCTTCAGGTGATACTTGAAGAAGTTGATGAGAGATTGCCCAGAGAGGAAAGTCTTTGTCTCTAGACCTTTCAGACGCGTCCACCATACACATTCTTTCGCCATAGCCACAAGTACGATGAAAATAGCTCTTCCTTCCCGTTTAAAGGAAGGAGGCGCGACAATATTCACGATAGACTCGGCTGATAGACCGACTCGTCCCACACGCGATAGCAGTTGTTCGACGTAAGCCCACAGCTCGGAAATGGTGGGACACTGTACGAGTGCGTGCAGAACGGTTTCGTCGCTCTGCCGGCATCTCGGACAGGTCGGCCCCGTGTTTCTCGAGCCATGCCTGTAGAGCTTATCCCGAACGGGTAGTGCTTCTCGATACCACTGCCAGGCCAGGGATCTCTGGAAGTTGTCCATAGGTCCCGGCCCGAAGGTCGTCTTAAACAGGCGGGTCAGGTATTCCTCGTCGACGCCCAGGTTCGCCCCGAGATCGTCGTCGTACCTTCCCTCCACTAATCCACTATAGAATGCGTTAGTTGTGATGCAGTCGCTCAAGGTTGACCCGGGTTGTTGGAGTTGCCGAAGAGCAGCGCGACACTCGCGGTGCCATTCGCCCTTCCTCGGCCTCTTCTTGATCCACGACTGCAGTTCGGTCATGGAGACGAGCTGCGGGAAAGCGCGCCGCACAAACGGTGACCACACCTGTTCACCGCTGTCTACGTAGAGCCGGAGATGTCGCAGTCTCAGCGCGTGTCTGCGCATCATCAACCACGGCATGCCCAGTCCTCCTTTTAACGGGTGTTGGCAGCAAACGGATCGCCTAACCATCGGAACGCTTCCTTTCCACAAGAAGCGGAAGAGGATGCGCTCCAGTTTGGTGATGGTAGGGTCGGGACAAGGAACGACGGTCAGGCGGTAGTAGATGACGGACGCGATGTACGTGTTCGCCACCTCCGCCCGACCTTTCAGGGAAAGCTTCCTCTCGGCCCATTGCCGGGCTAGAGTGGCCACCCTTCTCGTTATCTCGTCCCAGTTCTTCTCCGTTTGGAGGTCTGGACCAAACCAGACCCCGAGCATCTCAACCGGACCGTCAGTCCAACGTCCCACGACGGAGGCGCTACTTGACGGCATGGGGTTGCTTCTCCAGGTGCCGAGCCGCAAGCCCACTGACTTATCCCGGTTGATTTTCGCTCCCGTTACCGCTTCGTAGTCTCTCAGTGTCTCGCCGACAAGCTCGAGGTGCTTTTGGCTAGACACTATGACGGTGACGTCGTCCGCGTATGCCGACACGCTCGTCCCGCATCCCAACTCTCGCGGGATGCCCCTCAGCGTCGCCAGCTTCCGCAGTAGTGGCTCGAGAGTCAACACGTACAGAAGCGACGAGAGGGGGCATCCCTGACGGACCGAACGTGCAATGTCGAAGGGTCTTGATAGATGCCCATTGACGCGAACTACCGAACGGATGCCTCTGTACAAGGCAGCCATCCAGCCGCGGAAAATGGGACCGAAGCCGGCTGCTATGAGGACAGCGAATAGACAGACAACAGAAAAGATAGGGGATGATAGAAGTTAAAGGCACGTGCGTGGGAGAGAGAACGAGATAGAGAGAAGAAAAGAGAGAGAAGGAGTAGGGATTGTGAGTGATTGAGGAATAAGGAAAAAGAAAGAGAGGGAAAGGAGAACGGAAATGATATTGAAAGTGAAACAAAGAGCAAAAATAGGGATACAGAGACTTAAGGAGAGACAAAATGGAGGTAAACAGATAGGTACATAGTTGCATAGATAATTAGATAGATATAGGGATAGACAGCTAGATTGATAGATTGACAGACAGACAGACAAAAGGCAAACAAATAGACTGACAGAATGATAAATAACTAGAATGACTGGCAGAGAGACAGAGAGACAGAGAGACAGAGAGACAGAGAGATAGATAGAAGATAGATAAATAGAAGATAGATAAATAGATAGTTAGATAAATAGATAGACGGGGAATGGAAGATGGTAGGCGGGCTGTAAAATGTGTGTGTTGAAGAGAGTAAAGACGGAGAGTTGATGAGAAAGAGAGAAAAGGAAACAGAAAAACACAGAATGAGAATGAGAGAGAGAAAACGAAATTGAGAGTTTAGGAAAAGCGAAAACAATAAGAGAAATTGAGAAAAAGAAACGACCAAAAAACAAAAAAACAACGCAAAAACAAACAACCAAATAACGAAGAACAAACAAAAACGAACAGAAAGAAAGAAACAAATGTAAGGCAAACAAATGAATAAATAAACAAAGATTGAAACAAATAAAATCGAGAAAGACGTTAACACAAAAGCAAATCTATTGGAAGAAACACCATAGCAGAGAAACGGAAGCAAAGGAACTCGTATTCCCAAAACACATGCGCAGATAATACATACTTCTAAACATGCATACATACATACATACATATATATATGTATGTATATAACTATATACACATGTATGTATATATATCTATATACACATGTATGTATATATATATATATATATATATATATATATATATATATATATATATACATATATATATATATATATATATATATATATATATATATATATATATATATATATATATATATAGACGTATGTGTAGAAAGTTGGAGGCGGACGACGACTTACATACGCGCAATACATGTACAGTGGCATCTAGGCGTGCATGTATATGTGTGTATATGATTATATAGAGGGATGTATAACCATACATGCTTAAAGACATACGTATACACATGTAGCCAATCATTGATATATATATATGCATATATATATATATATATATATATATATATATATATATATATATATATATATATATATATACATACATACATAGCATATGTATATTCATACGTACAAATATACACATGTATACATGTATATATTTACTCACGTACCTGTACACACGTATATGTACATACAAATTGACACTGACAAAGAAGCGAATATATACATACATACATACATACATACATACATACATACATACATACATATATATATATATATATATATATATATATATATATATATATATATGCATACATACACGTGCATTAACTTATGCATACTTGTTTACGGACATTCATGCATTCATACATACATATGCACACACATTTACACACATGCGTGCGTATACAAATTACATACGTATATAAAAGGTAGATATGTGTTTATACATACATGCACAGTTATACACGTGCATACAAAGATATATGCATTCATATGTTTATAATATATATAAGTATATATAAACGAACACATGTGAATATATGTATGTATGTATATACAGTTATATACATACAGACGGACGTATATACATACGTATCGTATATACGTATATACAATCGTATATACGTATATACAATAATATATACAATAATATACACTTCCTCATACGTATATACAATAATATACACTTCCTCATACATCTACATACATATTTTACGTATATATATATATATATATATATATATATATATATATATATATATATATATATATATATATATATATATATATATATATATATATATATATATATATATATATATATATATATATGTATATATATATATAGGAACGTTAAATGAGATATAATGACACACGCATACATTGACACACAAACACACACACACACACACACACACACACACACATATGTGACTACACAGATAGAAATGCAGAGACACCCACACATTGATATATACAAATACATAAGCTCATACACATATACATATATCGGCACGCGTGTATATGCATGGAAATATACATACATATAAGTAAAAGAGAGTATACATACATACATACATACATACAAGCAGACAGAAATCCAAGAACACACACACACACACATATACATACATACGTGCATACATACATACATACACACATACATACATACAAGCAGACAGAAATACAACACACACACACACACCCATATACATACACACATACATACACATACATAAAAGCAGACAGAAATACAACACACACACACACACACACATATACATACATACATAATACATACATACATACACATATTCGCTCCTATTATTTGCTTTTAACTTCGCTCTTTCCTTCTCTTGTCTCGCATTTTTTCAGTCCTATCCTCGTTATATTCTGTCTTCCTAGTGTTGCTGTTGTTGTTGTAGTTGTTGTTGTTGTTGCTCTTTTTCATTCTATTTCTTAACGTTCTTTTAACATTCCATATTCTGTCACACTTTGCTTCTTTCCATCAGAATCTAAGACTCTTGTCTCTTGGCATTTCAAGAACGTCTTCTTACTAAAAGAACATTATTTTTTTCCCCCTTCATTTTGTCTTGTTTTCACGATTTTTCTCCGTTAGAGTGAAGTGGTAGACACAGGCAATTAAGATAGTCCAAACTAGTTATACATTCAACCAACGTTTCCAGATTCTTCGTTTACGTCTTGATATAATGTCATCCACACCTCATTCTCATTCTTATTCTAACCGCTGCGCTTCAGCATCATGTTTGACGATGGCCATTCGCACGGAAGAGACTTTCGTTGATGTTTGGTATTACAAACGACAACGTTAACCTTTTCAACTAGTCGTAAATACAAGTTTTGCCTAAGATAAATCTCGTTTTCTTTTTGCAGTGAATTTGAGATTCTGCTGATTAAATACGTGTTATATCGCAATACTACACAGTGGTTGTGTGAGCTACGAAATCCTCGTCGCTACTGTTGTATCGCACGTGCGGATGACCTCTACTCAACCCTCACTTCGTTGCTATTATCTCTTCCTTTATAGCGAAACTTTTTTTATCGCCGGCATCACCATCATCAACAATTCTTACGGCCGTTTCCGCTTCCGATGTCAGTCAGTGCCTACGAAAGAATTGCGAAAATAATAGTTTTCATTTTCATAGGATATTCGAACTAGATCATTGAGCTTCATCAGAGTTTTATATTCACTCGGAAGCGGAAACGGCCGTCAAAAAGTCTATAGTAAAAAGTCTATAGTTTTCGGGTAAGCGCAACCAATCCGTATATGTATACACTAAACCACGCTCGCTTTAAACACACACATGCTCATCCATATACTCGCCAAGAACTATACATATATGTACATATACATATATATACCCGCATACACAACCCTACACACACGCACTCAACAACCTCGCACCCATATACACGCACGCACGCAAAAAAATTATAGGGCTAAAGCAAAAACCGAAGAAAGTGTGAGAAAGCTATAAAGTTAAAACGCGTCTATATGCGCCTATTTTCTCATGCACGCACATACATCTATATACGCACGTACACAGTCACAAGCGCGCACATAAGGTTCCATGTACATGTCTATAGACACACAGGAAAAAAGCAGGTTGGAGGGGAGAAAACAGGAAAAAATATGTGTGGAAAAAATACAAAACATTAACTCTATAATTATGTAAAAAATATAAAAAATATAAAAAATATATAAGAAATCTAAGTAAAAAGTTTAGAAAGATAAAAAGCTTATACATTGACACAATATAGAAAGCAAGTCCTATCGGTATAGTCCGATCAGCAAGTCCTATCAGTAAAAATATTAAAAAATATATAAGATATCTAAGTAAAAAGTATAGAGAGATAAAAAGCTTATACATAGACACAATATAGAAAGCAAGACCTATCAGTAAACTCAACACACAAAACCACAATATGAAACCAGCTGTTCACGCAGAGATAAAAAATTGTGCCCGCTAAATGGAGCTTGCATTTCCGAAACCATCATTTATGAGGCCACCGTGGACTCTATATCCATTAAGGACACAGTTTCAACGAAGAAATACGTGGGCCTCACGGAGGGTAATTTCAAGGCGAGATTCAATAATCACACTTTGAGTTTCAGGCACTGGGACAAAAGGAAAACGACCAAATTATCCAGATAATGGTGTAAGTTACAGTAAATCAAAACCATTTAATTCCAAGATTAAAGTAAAACATTATTTTATATGAGATTTCGCTAATAAATAGACAAATGTTGAAAAAAAAAACGATTTTTACTCAAAGCATTCAATTATTAAACATTCATAATTGGAATGAATAAATGAAATTGAATATTAAGTATTTATGGAATTTTGATTTACTGCCGAGTGACTTTTGGCCAACCCTGTATATACTCTTTATCAACCCCGATGTGATGAAAGGCAAAATCGACCTCGAGAGAATTTGACCTCATAACGTAAAGAGCCGGAAGAGATGTTGTGTACCATTTTAACCGGCATGGTATCTATTCTGCCAACTCTTCAATAATATAAACAGTCTCAAGTTTTGACAGAAAGCTATTAGTTATTGGGGTGGGGTGGGGACACGGATACCCGATTACATGGAGCCAAGTATTTTAATTGGGCTCCATGTATTTTATTTCATTTTACACAGGATGAAAGGTGAAGTTGACTTCGGCCCGATTTGAACTCAGAAAGTAACGATACGAAATTAATACCGCAAAGCATTTCCTCCGATGATGTAACGATTCTGCTAACCCTGTTATCTAACTCTAAGAGCGATGGAATTATCAGAAATAGAAATAGTGAAAAGCTGATTAATGGTGAATGCTTCGGGAAGTCTCTCATGAGTTGATATGTTAGAAACAGCAGCCAACTCTTCCTGAAATTTGTCTTTCGTCTTAGAAAATAACATGTCGGAAGATGTGGTTCAGTATTCTCTGTAGTCTTTCTGTATTTTAGGGAAAAGAGAGAGTGGCCACAGCTGGAATGTATATGATTATAGATCTGGTCCTATCTCTGGACCTCCGTCGGTTACGACGACGAGGGCTCCAGTTGAGCCGATCAATAAAACAGCTTGCTGGTGAAGTTAACGTACAAGTGGCGGAGCACTCCACAGACACGAGGATTTTTAATGTAGTTGTCAGGGAGATTGAGTGTGACAAAGAATGTGATAAAGCTCCAACTTTGAAATACAGGTACTACTAGTTTTTGCCAGCTGAGTGGATTGAAGCAACGTGAAATAAAGGGTCTTGCCCAAGGAGACAATTCGTCGTCGGGAATCGAACTTGTAACCTTGCGATCGCGAGCCGAATACCCTGACCTGCAGCTAAATAGTGAAACCGAAACAACAAATGTACAAGGGCCATCGAGAAAGATGAAAGAAAACTGAGGGAGGG